>NC_079394.1:31577202-31662732 GCF_029220125.1 Pseudoliparis swirei | reverse complement strand
TATGGACACTTAGGATACACTGAGCTCCTCTCTCCTCTTTCCTTATGGATGCTTAGGATACACTGAGCTCCTCTCTCCTCTCTCCTTATGGGCGCTTAGGATACACTGAGCTCCTCTCCTCTCCTCTCTCCTTATGGATGCTTAGGATACACTGAGCTCCTCTCCTCTCTCCTTATGGACGCTTAGGATACACTGAGCTCCTCTCTCCTCTCTCCTTATGGATGCTTAGGATACACTGGGCTCCTCTCTCCTCTCCTCTCTCCTTATGGACGCTTAGGATACACTGAGCTCCTCTCTCCTCTCTCCTTATGGACGCTTAGGATACACTGAGCTCCTCTCTCCTCTCTCCTTATGGACGCTTAGGATACACTGAGCTCCTCTCTCCTCTCTCCTTAAGGACGTTTAGGTGGGAAGATGGCGGCGCGTACGGACGCAGCGGCCCCTCTGTCCTGACCATTTGGTGTTTTGTTCTGTTACTAAATGTTTGTGCAAAAGTTCGTTCAAAAATTGTTCGTCTTGTCTGTCTACGTCGGAACACAAATATAGTCGCCAGGTCCTGTTAACCATCGGCAGGACCAAACTACACGGCACTCTGGACGCTGAACAAGCGGAAACACTTTCTGGAACACGGATTAGCCGGCCTCGACCACACCGACCACACGGACTCGGCTGCCACTCCTCCCCAGAAAGGAGGTGCATAGCGTTGAGAGGAAGCAGAAGAGGGGCAAGCGGAGGTATCCGAGCTAGGCTAGCGGCTAGGCCAACTCGTCCAGCCATACCATCCATTATCATGGCTAATGTGCGATCCTTGGACAATAAAATGGACCACATTAGACTGCTGCAGACGGAGCAGCGAGGCGTGAGAACTGCTGTGTGCTTATCTTCACGGAAACATGGCTAGCGACAACATCCCGACTCTGCTGTGAGACTGGAGGGCTAACATGCTACCGGCGGACAGAGCCCTCGCTGATGGAGGGAAAACTTCGCGCGTGAGCCCGGTATGTGTTTACATCCGGACGCATGGTGCCGGGCGCTGCCGTGGTATGTAGACACTGCTCACCACTGGCGGAGTTTATGATCGTAAGGTGCCGTCCTTTTTTATCTGCCGAGGAATTTCTGGCGATTCTGCTAGTCGCTGTTTACATCCCCCCGACCTCCAACAACAGTGATAGAAATGCGGCACTTTGTGAACTGTATCAGGCCATCAGCGAACAACAGGCGGCTCACCCAGGCGGCTTCACCATCTTGCTGGAGATTTCAACCATGCAAACCTTAAGACTGTCCTTCCCAAACTACACCAGCATGTTGATTTCCCTACAAGAGGAGACAACATTTTGGATCTGGTCTACACAACCCACAAAGGGCGTACAAGGCCTCCCCTCCCCATAGGTCTCTCTGACCACATCACCGTCATGCTAATGCCAGCATACAGACCCAGAGTGAAAGCCTCCAGACCGGTTCTGAAGCAGTGCAGGTGTGGCCAGAGGGCCTCCTGCGCTCTCAAGACTGCTTTGACTCAACAGACTGGGGAATGTTTAAACAGGCAGCCACATACAACGACCACACAGACATTGGGAGTACACAGACACTGTTACTTCTAACATTAGCAAGTGCATTGATGATGTGACCCATGTAAAGACCATCACCACTGGGCTAACCAGAAGCCGTGGCTAACAGGGAAGTCCATCGGCTGCTGAGGACTAGAAATAGGGTCTTCAGAGCTGGGGCGAAACGGACCTGAAAACAGCGAGAGCCAACCTGTCCCACGGCATCAGGAAAGCAAAAAGTTCTACACAAAAGATAATCCGGCACTTTAAAGACAGCAGAGACACACGCAGCCTGTGGCGGGGCATTCAGACCATCACAGACTATAAACCCGCCACAGAACTGCGACAGCAACATCTCTCTGCTAAACAACCTCAACAGCTTCTTTGCCGGTTTGAAGCACAGAACAGCACTCGTCCACACAAGACTCCGCCTCCTCCCACGATCAGGTTCTGTGCCTGTCTGCTGCCAGCGTGAAGAGGACTCTCGTCCATCAACACCCACAAGGCAACAGGTCCAGACAACATCCTGGTCGTGTGCTGAAGGACTGCGCAGAGGAGCTTAAACGTCTTCACGGATGTCTTTAATACTTCTCTGAGACAAGCTGTTGTTCCATCATGCTTCAAGGTAACCACCATCATACCTGTGCCAAAGAAATCACTCCGTCCTGCTTCAACGACTATCGTCCAGTGGCACTGACCCCATAATCATGAAGTGCTTTGAGCGACTAGTCATGTCGCATATCAAATCCATTCTCCCCCCACTCTGGACCCTTTCCAGTTTGCATACCGGGCCAAACGGTCCACGGAGGATGCAATCTGCTCTGCTCTCCACCCAGCCTCACCCACCTGGACAAAAAGACTCTATGTAAGAATGCTGTTCATAGACTTTAGCTCAGCATTCAACACAATCATCCCACAACAACTAATCTGCAAACTTGACCAGCTGGGGCTCAACACCTCGCTGTGTAACTGGCTGCTGGACTTCCTGGTGAGAGGCCACAAGCAGCGTGTCGGCAACAACACCTCGAGCAGCATCACACTCAGCACAGGGGGCCCCTCAGGGCTGTGTGCTCAGTCCTCTGCTCTTCACCTTGCTGACTCACGACTGCAAAACCAGCTACAGCACCAATCACATGGTCAAGTTTGCAGCCGACACAACATTGATAGGTCTCATCACCCAGGATGGCGAGACCCTCTACAGGAGGAGGTCAACCTTCTGACCACGTGGTGCGGAGTCAACAACCTCCTGCTCAACAACAGCAAGACCAAAGAGATCGTTGTTGACTTCCGGAAAGGCCACACCCATCACCCACCACTGACCATCAACGGTGCGGACATTGAGCTGGTCAGCAGCACCAAATTCCTGGGAGTGGAAATCAGTGAGGACCTCTGGACAGCCAACACTACATCGCTGGTATAGAAAACACAGAGGCGCCTCTACTTCCTCCGGAAACTGAGGAAAGAAGGGAGCCCCCATCCATCATGTGCACCTTCTGCGGCACCATGGAGAGCATCCTGACCAACTGCATCACTGTGGGGAAGCTGCACAGACCACAGCAGGAACGCCCTGCAGCGCATAGTGAAGGCAGCTGGAAGGATCATGGGTGCCTCACTCCCCTCCCATCCCTGCAGGACATATACAACACCCGCCTCACCCTAAGCGACCTCGATTGTGAGTGACCCCTGCCACCCTCACACGGTCTCTTCAGCCTCCTGCCTCTGGGAGGAGTGCGAGCCTCGGCTCACACCGCCAGGCTGTCCAACAGCTTCATCCACCAGGCGGTCAGGAAGCTGAACTCTCTCCCCATCCTCCCACTCCGTCCTCTTTCAGACTCACATGTCTGAATGCTGCTAGCACAATTTATGTTGTCTATATGTTTCTTACTATTTTTGCACTTTATGTTGTCTATGCACTTTATGTTGTCTATATGTTCACATGTTTTTTACTATTTTTGCACTCTATGTTGTCTATATGTTGCACAATTCACTTTATGTTGGACAGAAGAGAAACGCAATTTCGATCTTCTGTATGTTTGCACATATGGAAAATTGACAAATAAAACTGACTTTGACTTTGACTTTGATACACTGAGCTCCTCTCTCCTTAAGGATGTTTAGGATACACTGAGCTCCTCTCTCCTCTCTCCTTATGGACACTTAGGAAACACTGAGCTCCTCTCTCCTCTCCTCTCTCCTTATGGACGCTTAGGATACACTGAGCTCCTCTCTCCTCTCTCCTTATGGACGCTTAGGATACACTGAGCTCCTCTCTCCTTATGGACGCTTAGGATACACTGAGCTCCTCTCTCCTCTCTCCTTATGGATGCTTAGGATACACTGAGCTCCTCTCTCCTTATGGACGCTTAGGATACACTGAGCTCCTCTCTCCTCTCTCCTTATGGACGCTTAGGATACACTGAGCTCCTCTCTCCTTATGGATGTTTAGGATACACTGAGCTCCTCTCTCCTCTCCTCTCTCCTTATGGACGTTTAGGATACACTGAGCTCCTCTCTCCTCTCTCTATCACAGCAGCACTGTAGTCCCTCTCCAATATAAATGAACCAGGAAAAACCACGGAGCAAAACACTGAGAACCATCCGATGTGTCACAGCCTGGAGGTCTGGGACAGGGGTCACGTGACCTGCTGTGACCCGCCTCACTACCAGGTGAACACTTATTATAGTACCGCGGTGTGTTCAGGGCCAAGGGAAGAAGGTGAGCTTCCATGTGGGAAAACAAACAGCCCGAGCACAGAGCGGCGTGGAGGAGGTGTTCTCCGGTGATAGACCACGTCACAGCTGATAACTACATGTTGAGAAACGCTGCACTGGACGAGCCCAATCCGTCGACAGCTGTGTACATTGGATGTTTGGGTACGCTGCACACGAGCCTCTGCAAACATGGAGATCAAACCAGCGTTTAAAGAAAGTCCCCTGATAAGCATTTCCATTGTTGTGTTTGTATTGTCGTGATTATCTCAACGCCGACAAGGCCGACAAGGCCCCGGCGAGGCATTCCTCACCAGCGACGCTCTCCAATGCAACGCAGCCGGAGACCAGCTGAGATGTATTCACAAGGTCAGCCATCGCACACCAACGGGCCCAATGACGTCATGCAGAGAGAGCAGGGGCCCCACCACACAGGCTGCAGTGAGTGTGGGAGACAGTGTGGAGCATCTCCGATCACTTAGTGATACATGAACTACTCCGGCTCCACCACCTCAACAACAGATTACTGGATTCTGTTGCAGCGGCTGCTCTATTACTGTCCGTTACAGAGCAACACTCCACTTTAAACTGGCGCCCTGTGGTGTCTCTCTGACGTCAGGCAGCAGAGCTGGACGCTACAACAGATGAACTACTTTCATTATTGATTCACCACAATATTCTTCAGTTACTTGCAGAGCTCCTGAGCAGCGTCTGAAGGGCTAAGTGATGGCACCGTGTCACTAAACCCTCACAGCCCTTTGGGTGGGTCTGGTGTTCATGAGAATGTGGAACTGATGGAAGTAATAAGATAAGATAAGGTCAGATAAGATCAGATCAGATAAGATCAGATAAGATAAGGTTAGATCAGATCAGATAGGATAAGGTTAGATCAGATCAGATAGGATAAGATCAGATCAGATCAGATAAGATAAGGTCAGATAAGATAAGGTCAGATAAGATCAGATCAGATCAGATAAGATCAGATACGATCAGATAAGATCAGATCAGATACGATCAGATAAGATCAGATAAGATAAGGTCAGATCAGATAAGATCAGGTCAGATAAGATAAGATAAGATCAGATAAGATCAGATCAGATATGATCAGATCAGATCAGATAAGGTCAGATAAGATAAGGTCAGATAAGATAAGATAAGATAAGATCAGATAAGATAAGATCAGGTCAGATAAGATAAGATAAGATAAGATCAGATAAGATAAGGTCAGATAAGATAAGGTCAGATAAGATAAGATAAGATCAGGTAAGGTCAGATAAGATAAGATCAGATCAGATAAGATCAGATCAGATCAGATAAGGTCAGATAAGATAAGATCAGATAAGGTCAGATAAGATAAGATCAGATAAGGTCAGATAAGATAAGGTCAGATAAGGTCAGATAAGATAAGATAAGATCAGATTAGGTCAGATAAGATAAGGTCAGATAAGATAAGATAAGGTCAGATAAGATAAGGTCAGATAAGATAAGATCAGATCAGATCAGAGCAGATAATCCTGTATCAGTCCCACTGAATGCATTCAGGCTGCAGGTCGGATCCGGAGGTGGAGACATGAGTCGGCCTGAAGCGGAAACAGTTTGGAGCTCATCAAGAACAATAAGAAGACTTTTATTTGGGGAGAGGTTGCTGAATCACGACGATAATAATTGGAATTTGTAATTGATTTCAGAGCATTTCTATTGGCTCATGAAGCTTTCAACATGGCGCCGGCCCAGCTAGCCGCTAATGGGGCTAACAGGGCTAATGGGGCTAACGGGGCTAATGGGGCTAACGGGGCTAATGGGCTAATGGGGTTAACGGGGCTAATGGCGCTAATGGGGCTAACTGGGCTAATGGGGCTAACGGGGCTAACGGCGCTAATGGCGCTAATGGGGCTAACGGCGCTAATGGCGCTAATGGGGCTAACGGGGCTAACGGCGCTAACGGGGCTAACGTTGTTCCTTGAGAAGGCGGACGCTTCACGTGTCTGGAAGTGTCCCCGTGGTCTTTCCTCCTTCAGGTAGAAATCTCGTCTCAAGTCGTGTTTTGCTTCATGAACCAATAGGAAGGCTGAGATGAAACATGCCAACCTTTTTTTCTCCCGAGTGCAAGGTTCCATCCTGCCTAATGGGCTGGCAGCATATCTGTAATTTGATTTCATCATCCTAGAATACAATATAACATTGATGTGGGTCATAAAGCAGAGCTCATAGAGACGCGGACAAAGGCGCTGACCTTGGCATTCTGCTCAGAAGCCACAGCGGAGGCCCGGTTGGCGGTGGATGGCGTGCATTGTCCGAGCCGCCCCCCGCCAGCGTTCTGCAGACGGAGGTTTCCTTCTTTTTAATGGATTCTGCTGGGTTTTGTGTTGCTATTCACTGCGAGTGAAAAGCCGGGCCTGCTGAGAAGAATGTGACATATCCAAATACCAGTTGCTTTTTGAGTGGCCGAACAACATGGCCCCCCCCCCCCCTATTTACAGAGCTTTCAGCGCCGCTGTGCCGGTTTGCCACATGCACTGAGTCCACCTGCCGCTGGCTCTCAGGCTCCAGGGAAGAGGAGGAGGTTCTGGACCCGCACGCCGTGCTGGAGAGCATCCGCGTCCAGCGTGTGATGTATCTGATGGGGACACATCAAAGTGGAAGTGGTTCTCATCTCTCGGGCTCAGAGCCTGGTTCAATGCCCCGGTGGAGTGGCTGCTCGCTCTCGGATCCATCCGCTGCCGGTACCGGCAGCTACCGGCAGCCCGACTCCACGGCACAATGGCCACAGGACGGCTTCAGCACTGGAGTGTGTGTGTGTGTGTGCGAGGTGGGTGCGGCAGGCGGGGGGGGGGGGGCACTTCAGCATCCATTCAAGCCCATCTCTGACATCCTCCCTGGCCTTGAAGTCTCGGTCGCTCTTTGTTGATGGATCACAGCTTGTTTACCATGGAGAGACCAAGATGTTTTATCTCTAGTCGGGGCTCGCTTCAATGAAATGAATGGAATCCATTCAGCTCTCCTCTTTCCTTTTCCCTTTCAGGCCACACTGGAGAATACATTAAAAAGATCTTAGAGCCTTAAGAAGGTACATCATGGTATTAGCCTCAGTCAGTCATTTTTATTTTTCACTTCTTTCCCCTCGCTGGATGAAATAATCAATGGGAGTTGGAGCTTCGTGACACGGCCCGTTAAACGGCCAGAGTAATGCGTAACTAGTGGCTGTGCTGTGTTCATGAATAAATGCTCAATAATCATCCCATCAATCAGCTGCGTGTTCAGGTTCATGAAGGCATCACTAAACGTCTGCTTCATAACGTACAGTGGAGTCACACGGTGTGCTCCTGCTGTTGTACAGACAAAGGCATCGATGTATAGCTAAGCAACCAAAAGACTATCGAGTCCCAACATCATGCAACGACAGTGACAGTAGCCCCGCCCACTGGCAGCGAAGCAGTCTGGGAATCCTTCAGAAGAAGGATGTACAAAGTGTGTGAAGAACATCCTGAAAACAGGTTCAACAGATGAAGAGAGAACCTCCTCATCACTCAGAAGATGCTGGGCGCTACGCTCGCCACTCTTTTGGCGTCTTGGTTTCTCTCCTGTTGCATTGTGGTCCTGAGACTTGGCTCCGCCCAGTGGTTCTCAGACTCTTTCTGTCGTGCTCCACATCGGAGGAAGAAAAGTGTTCGTGGAGTTTTACTGTGTTTTAAACAATAAATGAATTGATACATTTGACTCCAAAAAGTATATGAAAGATACAATAAATGATAAACTCCACCTCCTCATTGCAGAAATATATGTGTATGGATAACTTTAATTGTCCTGTCCTGTATGACACACGTCATCACATGACGGATGTTTCATGTCACAACACGTTTCCTCCTGCGATCCGCGAGCTGAAGGGCCCGTCTCCTTAGAGCGAACCAGTGGTGCTTTCAGGGACCTCTGATTTCCTCACAGTGAACCAGTGGTGCTTTCAGGGACCTCTAGTCTCCTCATAGTGAACCAGTGGTGCTTTCAGGGACCTCCCGTCTCCTCACAGTGAACCAGTGGTGCTTTCAGGGACCTCCCGTCTGCTCACAGTGAACCAGTGGTGCTTTCAGGGACCTCTAGTCTCCTCATAGTGAACCAGTGGTGCTTTCAGGGACCTCCCGTCTCCTCACAGTGAACCAGTGGTGCTTTCAGGGACCTCCGGTCTCCTCACACTACTGAGCTACACACTACTAAGCTAGACACTACTAAGCTACATGCTACTGAGCTACAAGCTACTAAGCTAGAACCTACTGAGCTACACACTACTAAGCTACATGCTACTGAGCTACAAGCTACTAAGCTAGACACTACTGAGCTACACACTACTAAGCTACATGCTACTGAGCAACAAGCTACTAAGCTAGACACTACTAAGCTACATGCTACTAAGCTAGACACTACTAAGCTACATGCTACTGAGCTACAAGCTACTAAGCTAGACACTACTGAGCTACACACTACTAAGATACATGCTACTGAGCTACAAGCTACTAAGCTAGACACTAGTGAGCTACACACTACTAAGCTACATGCTACTGAGCAACAAGCTACTAAGCTAGACACTACTAAGCTACATGCTACTGAGCTACAAGCTACTAAGCTAGACACTACTGAGCTACACACTACTAAGCTACATGCTACTGAGCAACAAGCTACTAAGCTAGACACTACTAAGCTACATGCTACTGAGCTACAAGCTACTAAGCTAGACACTACTGAGCTACACACTACTAAGCTACATGCTACTGAGCTACAAGCTACTAAGCTAGACACTACTAAGCTACATGCTACTAAGCTAGACACTACTGAGCTACACACTACTAAGCTAGACACTACTAAGCTACATGCTACTGAGCTACAAGCTACTAAGCTAGACACTACTAAGCTACATGCTACTAAGCTAGACACTCCTGAGCTACACACTACTAAGCTACAAGCTACTAAGCTAGACACTACTAAGCTACATGCTACTAAGCTACAAGCTACTAAGCTAGACACAACTGAGCTTCACACTACTAAGCTACATGCTACTCAGCTACAAGCTACTAAGCTAGACACGACTGAGCTTCACACTACTAAGCTACATGCTACTGAGCTGCACTGCGCAGCGTAACCTAAGCATGGTACTCATGTAACATGTCATGTTCTCGTCCCCACAGTTTGAGAACTCTGGCTTAGCATCACAAACTCTCAGGAACAGGAAGTTTCCTCTGGGAAAATGATGATTCTGAACTTATTAGATCGTAATACTAAGTTAATCACGCTATGATAATGGATCAAAGGAATGCCGAGGCCCCGTGTGCTCACAGACCTTGGGAATCCTGTAATCTGCCGTGTCCGTTGTGTGTTTGTCGGGTAGCAGCGTTTCTGTTTTCTCGCTGTGCAAACAGCAGCCGGTCAACATGCTTATCTCAGCACACGCTATCATGCATACATGTGCTGGAATGTTCTGACGGAGAGCCAGCGGAGCCGCGTGACGCTGCAGCGCGTCGTCATCACAGCCACTTCCATTAAATCACAATTATGACCACTGAGAGAATCAACACGGCAGATAAGAAACAGTCACCTGGCTGAGAAGAGAGGGAGCTGTGTGTGTGTGTGTGTGTGAGTGTGTGTGTGAGTGTGTGTGTGTGTGAGTGTGTGTGTGTGTGTGTGTGAGTGTGTGTGTGTGAGTGTGTGTGAGTGTGTGTGTGTGAGTGTGTGTGTGTGTGTGTGAGTGTGTGTGTGAGTGTGTGTGTGTGTGTGTGTGTGTGTGTGAGTGTGTGTGTGTGAGTGTGTGTGAGTGTGTGTGTGTGTGAGTGTGTGTGAGTGTGTGTGTGAGTGTGTGAGTGTGTGTGTGTGTGTGTGTGTGTGGAGTGTGTGTGTGTGTGTGTTTTATTGTGTGAGTGTGTGTGTGTGAGTGTGTGTGTGTGTCATTGTGTGTGTGTGTGTGTGTGTGTGAGTGTGTGTGAGTGTGTGTGTGTGTGTGTGTGTGTGTGTGTGTGTGAGTGTGTGTGTGTGTGTGTGTGTGAGTGGTAGGTGTGTGTGAGTGTGAGTGTGTGAGTGTGTGTGTGTGGTGTGTGGAGTGTGTGTGTGTGTGTGTGTGTGTGTGTGTGTGTGTGTGTGAGTGTGTGTGAGTGTGTGTGTGTGTGTGTGTAGGTGTGTGTGTGTGTGTATGTGTAGTGTGTGTGTGTGAGTGTGTGTGTGGTGTGTGTGTGTGTGTGTGGTGTGTGTGTGAGAGTGAGTGTGTGTGTGGTGGTGTGTGTGAGTGTGTGTGAGTGTGTGAGTGTGTGTGAGAGTGTGTGTGTGAGTGTGTGTGTGTGTGTGTGTGAGTGTGTGTGTGTGTGTGTGTGTGTGTGAGTGTGTGTGTGTGTGTGGTGTGTGTGTGTGTGAGTGTGTGTGAGTGTGTGTGTGTGTGTGTGAGTGTGTGTGTGTGTGAGTGTGTGTGTGTGTGAGTGTGAGTGTGTGTGTGAGTAGGTGTGTGTGTGTGTGTGAGTGTGTGTGAGTGTGTGTGTGAGTGTGAGTGTGTGTGAGTGTGTGTGTGTGAGGCGTGTGTGTGTGTGTGTGTGAGGCGTGTGTGTGTGTGAGGCGTGTGTGTGTGTGTGTGTGTGTGTGTGTGTGAGTGTGTGTGTGAGGAGGTGTGTGTCTGTGTGTGTGTGTGAGTGTGTGTGTGTGTGAGTGTGTGAGTGTGTGTGTGAGGTGTGTGTGTGTGTGTGTGTGTGTGTGAGTGTGTGTGTGAGGGTATGTGTGTGTGTGTGTGTGTGTGAGTGTGTGTGAGGTGTGTGTGCAGGTGTGTGTGAGTGTGTGTGTGTGTGTGAGTGTGTGTGTGTGTGTGAGTGTGTGTGAGTGTGTGTGTGAGTGTGTGTGTGAGTGTGTGTGTGTGTGTGTGTGTGTGTGTGAGTGTGTGTGTGAGTGTGAGTGTGTGAGTGTGTGTGTGAGTGTGTGTGTGAGTGTGTCAGAGACATTCTCCTCCTGTTGGTTGATCATTAATTATTGTCCTTTCTTCTGCATGTGATGCCACATGGAGGAGGTGTTGAGCTATTCCATCAATGTGTATGCTGAAAGTAACAAGAAGATTGTGTTTATATTGCATGTTTTAAACATGTCGTCCATTACACTCAATACAATCTAAAGCAACAATAAATACAAATAAACACACCGACAAACAAGAGATACAAATAGGAACATATCAACACTTTACCACATAAAGAAAACACGTCAACACTTTAAAGTGTGCTTTGAGAAGTGAATTAAAGTTGATTCTGTCCAGAGTCCAGGTTCCTCATCCAGAGAACCTTTAGTCCTCAAACAAGGTTCCTCATCCAGAGAAATTACAGTCCTCAAACAAGATTCCTCATCCAGAGAACCTACAGTCCTCAAACAAGGTTCCTCATCCAGAGAACCTTTAGTCCTCAAACAAGATTCCTCATCCAGAGAAACTACACTCTCCGCCCACTGTTGAGACTCCGCCCACTCCTCCTCCCCACCGCCATCTGCCTGATGGATGGTGGAGGTCTCCATCGTGGAATATGCCTACTATGAACTATTCATACACTCTGTCATATTCATTGAATGTATTTTAACTCTAAATCTGTCCTTCTGTACACATTACATCTATTGCATCTGTCCATCCTGGAGAGGGATCCTCCTCTGTTGCTCTCCTCCAGGTTTCTTCCCTTTTTTTCCCCCTGAAGGGTTATTTGGGAGTTTTTCCTGGTCCGATGTGAGGTTTTGGGGCAGGGATGTCTATGTGTACAGATTGTAAAGCACTCCGAGACAAATTTGTAATTTGTGAAATTGGGCTATACAAATTAACTGAATTGAATTGAAACAAGGTTCCTCATCCAGAGAACCTACAGTCCTCAAACAAGGTTCCTCATCCAGAGAACCTACAGTCCTCAAACAAGGTTCCTCATCCAGAGAACCTACAGTCCTCAACAAGGGTCCTCATCCAGAGAACCTTTAGTCCTCAAACAAGGTTCCTCATCCAGAGAACCGTTAGTCCTCAAACAAGGTTCCTCATCCAGAGAACCTTTAGTCCTCAAACAAGGTTCCTCATCCAGAGAAACTACAGTCCTCAAACAAGGTTCCTCATCCAGAGAACCTTTAGTCCTCAAACAAGGTTCCTCATCCAGAGAAACTACAGTCCTCAAACAAGGTTCCTCATCCAGAGAACATTTAGTCCTCAAACAAGGTTCCTCATCCAGAGAACCTTTAGTCCTCAAACAAGGTTCCTCATCCAGAGAACCTACAGTCCACAAACAAGGTTCCTCATCCAGAGAACCTTTAGTCCTCAAACAAGATTCCTCATCCAGAGAAACTACAGTCCTCAAACAAGGTTCCTCATCCAGAGAACCTACAGTCCTCAAACAAGGTTCCTCATCCAGAGAACCTACAGTCCTCAAACAAGGTTCCTCATCCAGAGAACCTTTAGTCCTCAAACAAGGTTCCTCATCCAGAGAACCGTTAGTCCTCAAACAAGGTTCCTCATCCAGAGAACCTTTAGTCCTCAAACAAGGTTCCTCATCCAGAGAAACTACAGTCCTCAAACAAGGTTCCTCATCCAGAGAACCTTTAGTCCTCAAACAAGGTTCCTCATCCAGAGAACCTTTAGTCCTCAAACAAGGTTCCTCATCCAGAGAAACTACAGTCCTCAAACAAGGTTCCTCATCCAGAGAACCTTTAGTCCTCAAACAAGGTTCCTCATCCAGAGAAACTACAGTCCTCAAACAAGGTTCCTCATCCAGAGAACCTTTAGTCCTCAAACAAGGTTCCTCATCCAGAGAAACTACAGTCCTCAAACAAGGTTCCTCATCCAGAGAAACTATAGTCCTCAAACAAGGTTCTTCATCCAGAGAACCTTTCGTCCTCAAACAAGGTTCCTCATCCAGAGAACCTTTAGTCCTCAAACAAGGTTCCTCATCCAGAGAACCTTTAGTCCTCAAACAAGGTTCCTCATCCAGAGAACCTTTCGTCCTCAAACAAGGTTCCTCATCCAGAGAACCTTTAGTCCTCAAACAAGGTTCCTCATCCAGAGAAACTACAGTCCTCAAACAAGGTTCCTCATCCAGAGAACCTTTCGTCCTCAAACAAGGTTCCTCATCTAGAGAAACTACAGTCCTCAAACAAGGTTCCTCATCCAGAGAACCTTTCGTCCTCAAACAAGGTTCCTCATCCAGAGAACCTTTAGTCCTCAAACAAGGTTCCTCATCCAGAGAACCTTTAGTCCTCAAACAAGGTTCCTCATCCAGAGAAACTACAGTCCTCAAAGAAGCGACTGACACTCATTTTCTTAGACTTCCACACAAGCAATCTTCCTTTTCCAACCAGAGGAGTCGCCCCCTGGTGGCCATTAGAAAGAACGCTGTTTCAGAAAGGCCCCTCCATGTGGGCTTCTCTCCTCAGAGGCGACGTCACCGCCTGGGTCCGGCTCACAAAGAGTTCCCCGTCAGCAGCTCGGGGCGGTGGGTGTAACGGGTAAAGGAAGCGCTGCCTGTGTCTTTGGAGGCCGAGTCGTAGGAGAAGAAGAACTACGGATAAATATGACCTCATATTGAACAGGTTCTGGCTCTCCTGGCTGTGGAGCTGGTGCTCTGTGACAGTCGGCGGTCCACGGCCATCATGCGGCTCTGAGGACTGAGCCCAGGAAAGCAGGTATTAGCAGAGTCCTTATCATCAGCCGTCCTAATGGCAGCTCTGGTCCTCTCAATGGACACCGAAATGACTTATCAGCTGTCACGGGGTGACATTAGGCCTGATGAGTGTGCTGCAGGCCTTGTGTTCTGCCGTGTTGATATTACGCCCTCGTGCTGAGTACATGGCCACAAGCAGCCAGACGCTGCACACAGTGAAATGAGGGAGTATTAAGAGGAGCAGAAGCAGGAGGCGGCTCGGCAGGTGATTCTCCGCTGAAAGCTGACAGCATAAATACTTTGAGTTCTGGCTGCGCCCGTGTCGGCGCACACAACTGACACGGGATATACTTGGTCCTGATAAGACGGCCAGACGTGTAATTCCTCTGTCATCATTATCAGAGCCATCTCACATTCAAAGGCTCCAATTTGACTTGCAGTTTGGCGGTGGGATTAATAAATACTAAACACACACCACATCCCCGCATTCCTGGATATCATTTTCAGAGTGTCAGGCTGTGACAGCCCGGTGCAGACCCTCCTCGTGTTGAAGCACGGCAGCTTTATTAATATGGATGATTTCAGCAAGAGGCCATTCAAAGCGTTTTAGAAACGAGACAAAAGAAAAACACAAAGCGCCGTCAGACCACACGGCGGGAGGCAACACGGAAAACACGGAAGAACCTCTGTTGAAGAGCAGTGTGAGGAATGATGAGATAGAAAGTCGGAAAACAGAAAAGTTTTCGGACTGATTTAGAAGAAGTGAGAGTTGTAGCCGACCACCAGACAACACGGTGCTTAGACATGGAACGCAGCTTCTCCGTGAGTCAGCTCAGCGCTCTGGATCCATGGAGCAAACGGTCCAAACCGCCAGGAAGCCAGGAGAAACAGCAGCGCTCTGGATTCATGGAGCAAACGGTCCAAACCGCCAGGAAGCCAGGAGAAACAGCAGCGCTCTGGATCCATGGAGCAAACGGTCCAAACCGCCAGGAAGCCAGGAGAAACAGCAGCGCTCTGGATCCATGGAGCAAACGGTCCAAACCGCCAGGAAGCCAGGAGAAACAGCAGCGCTCTGGATCCATGGAGCTAACGGTCCAAACCGCCAGGAAGCCAGGAGAAACAGCAGCGCTCTGGATCCGTGGAGCAAACGGTCCAAACCGCCAGGAAGCCAGGAGAAACAGCAGCGCTCTGGATCCATGGAGCTAACGGTCCAAACCGCCAGGAAGCCAGGAAGCCAGGAGAAACAGCAGCGCTCTGGATCCGTGGAGCAAACGCTCCAAACCGCCAGGAAGCCAGGAGAAACAGCAGCGCTCTGGATCCGTGGAGCAAACGGTCCAAACCGCCAGGAAGCCAGGAGAAACAGCAGCGCTCTGGATCCGTGGAGCAAACGGTCCAAACCGCCAGGAAGCCAGGAGAAACAGCAGCGCTCTGGATCCGTGGAGCAAATGGTCCAAACCGCCAGGAAGCCAGGAGAAACAGCAGCGCTCTGGATCCGTGGAGCAAACGGTCCAAACCGCCAGGAAGCCAAGAGAAACAGCAGCGCTCTGGATCCGTGGAGCAAATGGTCCAAACCGCCAGGAAGCTAAGAGAAACAGCAGCGCTCTGGATCCGTGGAGCAAACGGTCCAAACCGCCAGGAAGCCAAGAGAAACAGCAGCGCTCTGGATCCGTGGAGCAAACGGTCCAAACCGCCAGGAAGCCAGGAGAAACAGCAGCGCTCTGGATCCGTGGAGCAAATGGTCCAAACCGCCAGGAAGCCAGGAGAAACAGCAGCGCTCTGGATCCGTGGAGCAAACGGTCCAAACCGCCAGGAAGCCAAGAGAAACAGCAGCGCTCTGGATCCGTGGAGCAAATGGTCCAAACCGCCAGGAAGCTAAGAGAAACAGCAGCGCTCTGGATCCGTGGAGCAAACGGTCCAAACCGCCAGGAAGCCAGGAGAAACAGCAGCGCTCTGGATCCATGGAGCAAACGCTCCAAACCGCCAGGAAGCCAGGAGAAACAGCAGCGCTCTGGATCCGTGGAGCAAACGGTCCAAACCGCCAGGAAGCCAGGAGAAACAGCAGCGCTCTGGCCTCAGGGAGGATCCAAGCAGCAGTGTTCTGAATCAGAAGAAGCTGACCAGGATCCCTGTGCAGACACCTTTACAGTGACATGGACTCACTCTGAATGTGGATGATTGTGGCTGTTGACATTCAGAGTTCTGGCTGGACAACATGGCGACTGAAGCAGGACGCCGTCTTGTCGTCGTTCCTCCCTCCGAAAACAACTATATCGGTGGAAGTGTGTCGCTGTGAAGCAGAAGAGGCCCCAGAACGGAGCCCTGAGGAACACCTGAACACACAAATAAGACCCCTTTGTACGGGATTCAACCCGGTTCAGTCTGTGCCAGAAGGTTCCTCCCAGAAAGACGAGTGTCTCGATGCCTTCATGGATGGGACAGAGTGAAGAAGAACATGTTCTGCTTCCTCTTCTTCGCCTGTTCGGGTCCGGCTGAAGGCTTCTGTTTGATGAAGTGGGTTCGAGCCGGTGATCCCAAAACACTCCGTTCTCGGTGTAAACTTCATACGTTAATATCGATATTGAAAGTGGCCTCCCATCTTTGCCTCGTCTTGGCCGGTCGCCACCACCTCCCTGACCAATGAGGACGCTGCGTCTTCAGCATGTCACTGTTTCTAAACAAGGAATGGAGACCGTCCTCTTCATCGAAGGATCAGTATCAGTCAGTACTACATTGCAATCACCATTGCTGTCATTGCACTGCAGTTTACTTGAAAACACTTTTATAAAGTTCAAGGGACACGACTTTAGGCCTGGACTACCTTAGACCTGGACTACCTTAGACCCGGACTACCTTAGACCCGGACTACCTTAGACCCGGGCTACCTTAGACCCGGGCTACCTTAGACCCGGACTACCTTAGACCCGGACTACCTCAGAGCCGGACTACCTCAGAGCCGGACTACCTTAGACCCAGACTACCTTAGACCCGGGCTACCTTAGACCCAGACTACCTTAGACCCGGACTACCTCAGAGCCGGACTACCTTAGACCTGGACTACCTTAGACCTGGACTACCTTAGACCTGGACTACCTTAGACCCGGACTACCTTAGACCCGGACTACCTCAGAGCCGGACTACCTTAGACCCAGACTACCTTAGACCCGGGCTACCTTAGACCCGGACTACCTTAGACCCGGACTACCTCAGAGCCGGACTACCTTAGACCCAGACTACCTTAGACCCGGGCTACCTTAGACCCGGGCTACCTTAGACCCGGACTACCTTAGACCCAGACTACCTTAAACCCAGACTACCTTAGACCCGGACTACCTTAGACCCGGACTACCTCAGAGCCAGACTACCTTAGACCCAGACTACCTTAGACCCGGGCTACCTTAGACCCGGACTACCTTAGACCCGGACTACCTCAGAGCCGGACTACCTTAGACCTGGACTACCTTAGCCCTGGACTACCTTAGACCTGGACTACCTTAGACTTGGACTACCTTAGACCTGGACTACCTTAGACCCGGACTACCTTCGACCCGGACTACCTTAGACCCGGACTACCTCAGAGCCGGACTACCTTAGACCCAGACTACCTTAGACCCGGGCTACCTTAGACCCGGACTACCTTAGACCCGGACTACCTTAGACCCAGACTACCTTAGACCCGGGCTACCGTAGGCAAACACCTGGTTATTGTCCAGCTTCAGGTGTACATCATGTGGAAGGCGTCACTCATCATGTCACCCAGACTTTCTACTTCAACAGGAAGTAGAACTCTGATTATATGATATCATGATGCTGTTATCAGACGCTGTGGAGCAGTCCCTCCGTCATGTCCGGCGGAGCAGCTGACCAGAGCCGCTCAGGACTCTGCTGCCCCTGGTCTGTGTTCCTGGGGACCCTCTCCTGCTGACCAGCTCAGGAGCTGTGAAGCTGCTGTTTGATTCTTGTGTTTAGGCGTGGGGGTTTAGGCTAGGTGGAGGCTTTAAAGTACTCAAATGTCCTCTTGGACCTTCATGTGATGACCAGATGTTGGACACAAAGACCTCGAACAGCTTTTAAAGGGCTGTGCTTCAGCCTGAACTGCCCAGGTAAGAACACATTGTATGATGGTATGAAGAGTAGTTTGAGCTCATTAAATGAAAGTCTGTAGGAGCCCTTCAGGGACATCCGTCCTTTTGCTTTACAATGCAAAGTCACCATCTCCATGGGAAACAGGAATTACTCAAATAAAATGAGACCGGGCCAGTGGAAGGAAAAATAAACCTGCATGAAGAGCTACAATTACTAATTGGTTTACTGATCAGTTGTACTTTGTTCGATTGATTTGCAATTAATTCTGGTTTGCGGTGCGTGAAGACAGAGGCTGGCGCCAACCTTCGAGCTGGAGGACACCTTATACTCACTCAGAGGGCGGGAGGGGGGGGGGGGACGTCAATACAGTGTGTGAGTCTGGCCGGGCTCACGCTGACACTGTCCTCTCCACTTGTTGGCTGTGAGCGCCGTCCTTTAAAGGGAAAGAGGAGTAAGCCTGATGGGAGTGAGCGGTCCACTGTGCCATGACGTGTCTCCTCCACACGGAGCGCTACTGAGCTGCGCAGGTAGCTCAGAGGCGGGACTCACAGGTGATGAACACCTGAGGGGTTCTCATCAACGTGTCGGCCACTGTACGAATAGCAACAAACACAAGAACAGACATGGTAGGGATCAAATGACAGAATGAATATGGATATATACATATATATATATGTATGTATATATACATATGTATATGTATAGATATATATGTATATATATACATATGTATATGTATATATATACATATGTATATATATACATATATATATATATTGTTATATACATATATATATATACATATATATATATATTGTTATATACATATATATTGTTATATACATATATATGTATATATATACATATGTATATATATATACATATATATATATACATATGTATATATACATATATATGTATATAACAATATATATATATATATATTGTTATATGGAATGATTTCATTCCGTGCTCGAGGACCTGGATGGCAGCGGGGACGCAAACACCGTCATGGCCGGTTTAACGGGCCAGTGGCTGCTTGACTTCCCTCACACCTGACTCACCTGGATTCTCGTGACATCTCCTCTGAGGGTTCTGACGGGTCGTGTTGGACCTTTGAGTCCATTAGCAGTGAGCCGTGTGTTTTCAGTGTCTTTACGTTGACTTTGTCAAAGCACCTTGAGAACATCAGCCTGCAGGCCTTCAAGCTACTGAACATCATCACAGCTGTCATCACACACACCTGTAGAAGTCCCCAGGAGCCTCTCCTGGTGCGACAAGGGCCCCATCAACACACCTCAAACGCTCCCTAAAGCCTCATTGCATCACCCAGTTGACACCTCCGTGATGTTTGATCTTCCTCTTCCTCTTCCCGCCTGCAGCTGAACTGATTCTGTTCTGTTTGGGGATCCATGAGAACGACTGATGGAGTCCTCTTGGCATCTTGTTACATCACTGTTGGAAACATATGACATCACTGTTGTAAACATATGACATCACTGTTGTAAACATATGACATCACTGTTGTAACCATATGACATCACTGTTGTAAACATATGACATCACTGTTGTAACCATATGACATCACTGTTGTAAACATATGACATCACTGTTGTAAACATATGACATCACTGTTGTACAAATACTGGATTACTTTGTATATTCCTGCTTTACATTTGCTTTGGAGGGAAAACAATGGTGACAACCTACTTGTCTTGCTCTTTAGAACTGTAACCAACGGGTCTGGTCCAGGAGGGTACCAGTCAGAACCGGAGCCACTGTACTGGACCAACGGGTCTGGTCCAGGAGGGTACCAGTCAGAACTGGAGCTGGTGGAGCTCCCTCTGGTTTGACTGTCGGGTCTGAAGTTAAAACATTTTGCGAGAAGATAAATTATTGTTGAATGTGAGAATGTGAATATGAACGGATCAGTTGGTGTGAAGGAGGAACAGAGAGCTTCCTGATGAGGACACTGCCCTCCCTCTCTCTCCCCCTCCCTCCCTCCCTCTCTCTCCCCCTCCCTCCCTCCCTCCCTCCCTCTCTCAGCCTCCTGACCCTCCCCTGCAGGAGGGGAGTGAGATAAGAAGTGGGAGTGTATTGACCACAGAGCTCTTTGGGTCCAGACGGTAGCTCCTCGTGTGAGCGTGATCTGGTTACGGCGCGGCGGCGTCCAGAGACACACGAGGAGCTCGTCTCCGGCCTGGCCGGGAGGAGGATCCGTCTCAGCCGTCACCGTGTCTGACCCCCCCCCCCCCCCCCCCCCCGGTCCGGCCCGCTCAGGGACCGGAATGCCACGAGCTCAGAGACAATGGCGACCGTCCGCAGAACGTCATTGAGAGCCGACCCGACGCCGCGGCCGACGTCCGGACCGCGTCTCGGAGGTCTCGGGAGACTTCGCCGTCCTCGATGAAGCCCGGCTGCCGGAGAGGACGTCCTTGTCAGGTGGTTCTGGAGCCTCGAGTTCGGCTCTTTCGTCGTCGCCATCTTGGATTTGGACCTTTGGAAACGACCATATTTGGGCTGCGATGGACTGATGCTTTGTTTTGAAACGCCTGTCGGACCTGTCAATCACCTGTAGCCCCGCCCCTAAAGCGCCCCCTGCTCTATGGTCTCTAAATGACCATAAAGTATAAATGATGACATCATGCTGTGTAGAAGAAGACTTGAAACTAGAGACTGAGACATAAACTCATGTTGACATGTTTACTGAGGGAAGCAGAGTCACTGTATAGACTTCTATACAACCAGAGGAGTCGCCCCCTGGTGGTCAGGAGAGAGAATGCAGCTCAAACACATGAATCATAGACTTCTATACAACCAGAGGAGTCGCCCCCTGGTGGTCAGGAGAGAAAATGCAGCTCTAACACATGAAGCATAGACTTCTATACAACCAGAGGAGTCAAGTTATTTTCTCATAGACTTCTATACATTAAATCATGAATCAATCTCCATCAAAACGCCGTTGAAGGTCGTCGTGTTGACGGGGAGGTCGTGTTCAGAAGTCCTGCTTCACGCCGTGAGCCCCAAGGAGGAGATCACCATCTGAGCAAAGAGTTTATCATAAAGGACCGAGCAACGCATGAGATACCGTGTGTTGTGTTGTGTGTCCGTAACATACCGTGTGTTGTGTTGTGTGTCCGTAACATACCGTGTGTTGTGTGTATGTAACATACTGTGTGTTGTGTGTACATAACATACTGTGTGTTGTGTTGTGTGTACATAACATTCTGTGTGTTGTGTTGTGTGTCCGTAACATACCGTGTGTTGTGTTGTGTGTCCGTAACATACCGTGTGTTGTGTTGTGTGTCCGTAACATACCGTGTGTTGTGTTGTGTGTCCGTAACATACCGTGTGTTGTGTGTACGTAACATACTGTGTGTTGTGTGTACATAACATACTGTGTGTTGTGTTGTGTGTACATAACATTCTGTGTGTTGTGTTGTGTGTCCGTAACATACTTTGTGTTGTGTTGTGTGTCCGTAACATACTGTGTGTTGTGTTGTGTGTACATAACATACTGTGTGTTGTGTGTACGTAACATACTGTGTGTTGTGTTGTGTGTCCGTAACATACTGTGTGTTGTGTTGTGTGTACATAACATACTGTGTGTTGTGTTGTGTGTACATAACATTCTGTGTGTTGTGTTGTGTGTCCATAACATACTTTGTGTTGTGTTGTGTGTCCGTAACATACTGTGTGTTGTGTTGTGTGTACATAACATACTGTGTTGTGTGTACGTAACATACTTTGTGTTGTGTTGTGTGTCCGTAACATACTGTGTGTTGTGTTGTGTGTACATAACATACTGTGTGTTGTGTGTACGTAACATACTGTGTGTTGTGTTGTGTGCCCGTAACATACTGTGTGTTGTGTGTACGTAACATACCGTGTGTTGTGTTGTGTGTCCGTAACATACCGTGTGTTGTGTTGTGTGTACGTAACATACTGTGTGTTGTGTGTACATAACATACTGTGTGTTGTGTGTACATAACATTCTGTGTGTTGTGTTGTGTGTACATAACATTCTGTGTGTTGTGTTGTGTGTACATAACATACTGTGTGTTGTGTGTACATAACATACTGTATGTTGTGTGTACGTAACATACTGTGTGTTGTGTTGTGTGTTCATAACATACTGTGTGTTGTGTTGTGTGTACATAACATTCTGTGTGTTGTGTTGTGTGTACATAACATACTGTGTGTTGTGTGTACATAACATACTGTATGTTGTGTGTACGTAACATACTGTGTGTTGTGTTGTGTGTTCATAACATACTGTGTGTTGTGTTGTGTGTACATAACATTCTGTGTGTTGTGTTGTGTGTACATAACATACTGTGTGTTGTGTGTACATAACATACTGTGTGTTGTGTGTACATAACATACTGTATGTTGTGTGTCCGTAACATACCGTGTGTTGTGTGTCCGTAACATACCGTATGTTGTGTTGTGTGTACGTAACATACTGTGTGTTGTGTGTACATAACATACTGTGTGTTGTGTTGTGTGTACATAACATTCTGTGTGTTGTGTTGTGTGTCCGTAACATACTTTGTGTTGTGTTGTGTGTCCGTAACATACTGTGTGTTGTGTTGTGTGTACATAACATACTGTGTGTTGTGTGTACGTAACATAATGTGTGTTGTGTGTCCGTAACATACTGTGTGTTGTGTGTACATAATATTATGTGTGTTGTGTTGTGTGTCCGTAACATTCTGTGTGTTGTGTTGTGTGTACATAACATACTGTGTGTTGTGTGTACGTAACATACTGTGTGTTGTGTGTCCGTAACATACTGTGTGTTGTGTTGTGTGTCCGTAACATACTGTGTGTTGTGTGTCCGTAACATACTGTGTGTTGTGTGTACATCACATTATGTGTGTTGTGTTGCGTGTACATAACATACTGTGTGTTGTGTTGTGTGTACATAACATACTGTGTCTTGTGTTGTGTGTACATAACATACTGTGTGTTGTGTTGTGTGTACATAACATACTGTGTGTTGTGTTGTGTGTACATAACATACTGTGTGTTGTGTTGTGTGATATGGCGCCGTACGTGATGGCGGCTGTGTTGCGAGCTCCCGGATTTTGTAGTAGTTTTTTGTTATTTATTCTTCTTATTGCGACTATTTTTGCACAAAACGTTAGCAGCCAGTTAACGTACGACAGATGCACACTTCTGGAGATTGGATCGGCAGTTGCTCGCCGCCTACCAGAGTTTTTCAACTCTTACTCGGACGTCCCGCCAGGAACAGTAGCGGAACTATCTCCGTCCATTTTAGGCGCGATCTCACGCAAACGTCGCCGACGGAGGGGGAAGCGAGCTGGCGTGCTGGTTAGGCTGAGACGGCGAGCCAATCGACCCCACTACCCACCATTTTACTGGCAAATGTACAGTCTTTGGACAATAAGCTATGCGAGCTACAGGCTCGTATTCAATTCCACCGGAAACTAAGGACAACTGCATCATCTGCCTTACGGAGACATGGATGTCGGAGGAGGTTACCGACTCAGCCATCGAGCGGCAGGATTTTCCGTCCACCGCGGACAGAACAAAGACTCTCTCTGGTAAAGATCGTGGAGGGGTATGTCTCATGATAAACAGATCTTGGTGCAACCAAAGTCATGTACATACTCTCAAGTCGTTCTGTTCCCCGGACCTGGAGTACCTAATGCTCATGTGTCGACCATTCTGGCTACGGTGGGAGTTTACAGCAGTCACCGTAACTGCTGTGTACATTCCGCCTCAAGCTAACACGGACATAGCGCTGAAGGAACTCTACGGGCGATCAGCGAGCAGGAGTCGGCACACCCGAGGCTGCTTTCATTGTGGCGGGGACTTCAACAAAGCGAACCTGAAGAAAGTTCTCCCAAGTTCTACCAACACATAAAAGCAACACGAGGGGAGCGGATTCTCGACCACTGCTACACTCCTTTCCGGGATGGATACAAAGCCCTCCTCCGCCCACCGTTCGGCAAATCGGACCACCGCTCCATCCAACTACTCCCCGCCTACAGGCAGAGGCTTAAGCAGCAACCAATCGCTGTGAAGGAAGTTCAACGCTGGTCGGACCAATCGGAGTCTATGCTACAGGACTGTTTTGAACGTGCGGACTGGGATATGTTCAGGGTCGCGTCGGACAACAACGCCAGTGAGTACGCGTCCTCAGTCACCGGGTTCATCAAGAAATGCATAGATGACGTTGTTCCTACCAAGTCGGTTCGGATTTATCCCAACCAGAAACCGTGGATAAATGGCGATGTTCGCGCTGCACTCACGCGTAACACCGCCTTTGACTCGGGAATATGGCGGAATACCAACGAGCCCGCTACGACCTCCGTAAGACCATCGGCTCTGCCAAGCGGGAGTTCAGGAACAAGGTGGAGGAGAAGCTCAAGAGCCATGACGTGAGAGGTGTGTGGAAGGGGCTACAGACAATCACGGACTTCAGAGGGAGAACCAGCGGTGAAGAGAACTCCTCTACCTCCCTCCCAGGCGAGCTAAATACATTCTTTGCTCGGTTCGACGTGAACGGCAGCCCGCCGAAGGCAGCGCCGCCCGAGGAGACCAGCCTGCTGATCATCTCAGAGGCTGACGTGCGCAGAGCCTTCAAGCGGGTGGACATCCGGAAGGCGGCAGGTCCCGACCACATCCCGGGGCGCGCCCTCAGAGCATGTGCAGACCAGTTGGCAGGAGTCTTCGCAGACATCTTCAACCTCTCCCTGTCCCAGGCTGTTGTTCCTGAGAGCTTCAAGATGTCCACCATTGTGCCTGTCCCCAAACACCCCAAGGTAACCTGCCTGAATGACTGGAGACCCGTAGCCCTCACCTCGATTGTCAGTAAATGCTTGAGAGGTTGGTCAAGGACTTCATTTGTTCCATGTTGCCTGCCACGCTGGACCCATGGCAATTTGCATATCGTCAAAACAGATCCACCGACGACGCAATTGCCATGGCACTTCACACCGCCCTTTCCCACCTGGAGGGGAGGAACTGTTGTGTGCGAATGCTGGTTGTGGACTACAGCTCAGCGTTCAACACTATTGTTCCCGCCAAGCTCGACACCAAGCTCAGAGGTCTAGGCCTGCACTCTACCATGTGCAGCTGGATACTGGACTTCCTGTCGGGCCGCCAGGTGGTGAGGATGGGCAGTATCACCTCAGAGCCGCTGACCCTCAACACGGGAGCCCCTCAGGGAGGCGTGTTGAGCCCTCTTCTCTACTTCCTGTACACCCACGACTGCACGGCCATGCACAGCTCCAACGTCATCATCAAGTTTGCTGACGACACAACAGTGTTGGGGCTGATCACCGACGACGACGAGACAGCCTACAGGAGGAGGTTGGATCACTGGTACAGTGGTGCCAGGAGAACAGCCTCGTCCTCAACGTCAAGAAGACCAAGGAGCTGATCGTGGACTACAGGAAGCGGAGAGGAGAGCACACCCCCATCTCCATAGACGGAGTTGCAGTAGAGAGGTCAGCAGCTTCAAGTTCCTCGGCGTGCACATCTCCGAGGACCTCACATGGACCACGCACACCACTCACGTGGTGAAAAGGGTCCAACAACGCCTGTATTTCCTTAGGCGACTGAGGAAATTCAACATGGCCCCGCGCATCCTCAGAACATTCTACACCAGTACCATCGAGAGTGTTCTGACAGGTTGCATCACCGTCTGGTACGGGAACTGCACCGCCCTGCGGCGTAGGGCACTACTGTGGGAGGTGCGGTCTGCACAGTACATCGTAGGAGGTGAGCTTCCTCCATCCTGGACATATACACCAAGCGGTGCGTGGCCAGGGCCAAACGGATGATGAAAGACAATAACCACCCCGGCCACAAACTGTTCACCCTTCTACCGTCAGGCAGGCGATACCGCAGTATCAAGTGCCGCACAAACAGACTGAGGGACAGCTTCTTCAGTCAGGCCATCAGGCTGCTGAACAAGGACTGAGACCCTCATTAACACTACACACTAGAACATATTCTGTGAATATCTATGGCCATGGTGTATATTTTATTACATTGTTTATATATATATTGTATGTATATACATATATATATATATATAGTCTCAAAAAAATGTATATTTTATTACATTGTTTTATATATATATATTGTCATGATGTATATTCTATTACATTGTTTTATATATATATTGTTAATACTTTCTTCTTTTTTGTGTGTGGATATTGTATAGTTTATTCTCATTCTTATTCTTTTTTTTAGTCTGCTACTGCTGTCGGGTGTTTTGCACATAAGAATTTCACGAACCGATTATACTTGTATAAAAGGGGATGTGACAATAAAAACTTGAAACTTGAAACTTGAAACTTGTGTACATAACATTTTGTGTGTTGTGTTGTGTGTACATAACATACTGTGTGTTGTGTTGTGTGTACATAACATACTGTGTGTTGTGTGTTCATAACATACTGTGTGTTGTGTGTACATAACATACCGTGTGTTGTGTGTACGTAACATACTGTGTGTTGTGTTGTGTGTACTTAACATACTTTGTGTTGTGTGTACATAACATACCGTGTGTTGTGTGTACATAACATTCTGTGTGTTGTGTTGTGTGTACATAACATACTGTGTGTTGTGTTGTGTGTTCATAACATACCGTGTGTTGTGTGTACATAACATACCGTGTGTTGTGTTGTGTGTACATAACATACTGTGTATTGTGTGTACATAATTTTTTTATTTTATATACTTTTATTAATCCACAAGGGGAAATTAGTTCTCTGCATTTAACCCATCCTTAGTTATTAAGGAGCAGTGGGCTGCAGTGATGCGCCCGGGATGCAGCTGGGGGTTCAGTGCCTTGCTCAAGGACACTTCAACTTGCAACTAATGGGGAGAGCGGGGATCAAACCCACAGCCTTGGGGTTGCAGGACGGCCCTCTTACCCCACTGAGCTACAGCCGCCCCAAATATTATTTTTTTATTATTATTTTATTTATTATTTATTTATTTAAAAAATAACATTCTGTGTGTTGTATTGTGTGTACATAACATTCTGTGTGTTGTCTGTACATAACATACTGTGTGTTGTGTTGTGTGTGCATAACATACTGTGTGTTGTATTGTGTGTACATAACATTCTGTGTGTTGTCTGTACATAACATACTGTGTGTTGTGTTGTGTGTGCATAACATACTGTGTGTTGTATTGTGTGTACATAACATTCTGTGTGTTGTGTTGTGTGTACATAACATACTGTGTGTTGTGTGTACATAATATTCTGTGTGTTGTGTTGTGTGTACATAACATACTGTGTGTTGTGTGTACATAACATTCTGTGTGTTGTGTTTTGTGTACGTAACATTATGTGTGTTGTGTGTACATAACATACTGTGTGTTGTATTGTGTGTACATAACATACTGTGTGTTGTGTGTACTTGTCATACTGAGTGTTGTGTGTACTTGTCATACTGTGTGTTGTGTGTACTTGTCATTCTGTGTGTTGTGTGTACTTGTCATTATGTGTGTTGTGTGTACTTGTCATACTGTGTGTTGTGTGTACTTGTCATACTGTCTGTTGTGTGTACTTGTCATACTGTCTGTTGTGTGTACTTGTCATACTGTGTGTTGTGTGTACTTGTCATTCTGTGTGTTGTGTGTACTTGTCATTATGTGTGTTGTGTGTACTTGTCATACTGTGTGTTGTGTGTACTTGTCATTATGTGTGTTGTGTGTACTTGTCATTCTGTGTGTTGTGTGTACTTGTCATACTGTGTGTTGTGTGTACTTGTCATTATGTGTGTTGTGTGTACTTGTCATTATGTGTGTTGTGTGTACTTGTCATTCTGAGTGTTGTGTGTACTTGTGATACTGTGTGGTGTGTGTACTTGTCATACTGTGTGTAGTGTGTACTTGTCATACTGTGTGTTGTGTGTACTTGTCATTATGTGTGTTGTGTTGTGTGTACTTGTCATACTGTGTGTTGTGTGTACTTGTCATTCTGTGTGTTGTGTGTACTTGTCATTATGTGTGTTGTGTGTACTTGTCATTATGTGTGTTGTGTGTACTTGTCATACTGAGTGTTGTGTGTACTTGTCATACTGTGTGTTGTGTGTACTTGTCATTATGTGTGTTGTGTGTACTTGTCATACTGTGTGTTGTGTGTACTTGTCATACTGAGTGTTGTGTGTACTTGTCATACTGTGTGTTGTGTGTACTTGTCATTATGTGTGTTGTGTGTACTTGTCATTCTGTGTGTTGTGTGTACTTGTCATTATGTGTGTTGTGTGTACTTGTCATACTGTGTGTTGTGTGTACTTGTCATTATGTGTGTTGTGTGTACTTGTCATTCTGTGTGTTGTGTGTACTTGTCATTCTGTGTGTTGTGTGTACTTGTCATAATGTGTGTTGTGTGTACTTGTCATTATGTGTGTTGTGTGTACTTGTAATTATGTGTGTTGTGTTTACTTGTCATTATGTGTGTTGTGTGTACTTGTCATACTGTGTGTTGTGTGTACTTATCATTCTGTGTGTACTTGTCATTCTGTGTGTTATGTGTACTTGTCATACTGTGTGTTGTGTGTACTTGTCATTCTGTGTGTTGTGTGTACTTGTCATTCTGTGTGTTGTGTGTACTTGTCATACTGTGTGTTGTGTGTACTTGTCATTATGTGTGTTGTGTGTACTTGTCATTATGTGTGTTTTGTGTACTTGTCATACTGTGTGTTGTGTGTACTTGTCATACTGTGTGTTGTGTGTACTTGTCATAATGTGTGTTGTGTGTACTTGTCATGATGTGTGTTGTGTGTACTTGTCATACTGTGTGTTGTGTGTACTTGTCATACTGTGTGTTGTGTGTACTTGTCATTCTGTGTGTTGTGTGTACTTATCATACTGTGTGTTGTGTGTACTTGTCATACTGTGTGTTGTGTGTACTTGTCATTCTGTGTGTTGTGTGTACTTGTCATACTGTGTGTTGTGTGTACTTGTCATTCTGTGTGTTGTGTGTACTTGTCATACTGTGTGTTGTGTGTACTTGTCATTATGTGTGTTGTGTGTACTTGTCATTATGTGTGTTGTGTGTACTTGTCATACTGTGTGTTGTGTGTACTTGTCATTCTGTGTGTTGTGTGTACTTGTCATTCTGTGTGTTGTGTGTACTTGTCATACTGTGTGTTGTGTACTTGTCATTCTGTGTGTTGTGTGTACTTGTCATTACGTGTGTTGTGTGTACTTGTCATACTGTGTGTTGTGTGTACTTGTCATTATGTGTGTTGTGTGTACTTGTCATACTGTGTGTTGTGTGTACTTGTCATACTGTGTGTTGTGTGTACTTGTCATTATGTGTGTTGTGTGTACTTGTCATTATGTGTGTTGTGTGTACTTGTCATACTGTGTGTTGTGTGTACTTGTCATTATGTGTGTTGTGTGTACTTGTCATTATGTGTGTGTGTGTACTTGTCATTATGTGTGTTGTGTGTACTTGTCATTCTGTGTGTTGTGTGTACTTGTCATACTGTGTGTTGTGTGTACTTGTCATACTGTGTGTTGTGTGTACTTGTCATTATGTGTGTCGTGTGTACTTGTCATTCTGTGTGTTGTGTGTACTTGTCATTCTGTGTGTTGTGTGTACTTGTCATTCTGTGTGTTGTGTGTACTTGTCATATTGTGTGTTGTGTACTTGTCATTATGTGTGTTGTGTACTTGTCATTATGTGTGTTGTGTGTACTTGTCATACTGTGTGTTGTGTGTACTTGTCATTATGTGTGTTGTGTGTACTTGTCATTATGTGTGTTGTGTGTACTTGTCATTATGTGTGTTGTGTGTACTTGTCATTCTGTGTGTTGTGTGTACTTGTCATACTGTGTGTTGTGTGTACTTGTCATACTGTGTGTTGTGTGTACTTGTCATTATGTGTGTTGTGTGTACTTGTCATTATGTGTGTTGTGTGTACTTGTCATTATGTGTGTTGTGTACCCTGCAGGTCTACTGATTGTTGTATGTGTTTTTTTCACATCCACATTCAAAGTGTTAGAATACATTTCATCTTTGTTTTGAAACTGACGTAAAACGTATTTTTACATCAACGGAGTGACACTGTGTCTCTCTCTCTCTCTCCCTCTCTCTCTCTGTCTCTCTCTCTCTGTGTCTGTCTCTCTCTCTGTCTCTCTCTCTCTCTCCCTCTCTCTCTCTCCCTCTCTCTCTCTCTCTCTCTCTCTCTCTCCTCTCTCTCTCTCTGTCTCTCTCTGTCTCTCTCTCTCTCCCTCTGTCTCCCTCTCTGTCTCTCTCTCTCTCTTTCTCTCTCAGTTCGCGCTGAGCGTCAGAGTGACAGGGTGTGTGTGTGAGAGCTGCTGAGCGTTGTGTGTGTGTCTCTTTTCTATTCTTTCATAGTTGTATGTATTTAGTTTATGTGGTGTATTAGTTGGGTTTCACAGTAGTTTAATTTGTTTGGTGGTTATTTGGGTTTTTCTCTGGGTGTCTTCCCGCTGCCGGTGCCTCACCGGGCTCGGTGCGTGGCAGAAATGTTTGGCCCGATTCCCCCCCCCCCCCCCCCCGCTGCTCACGAGAAAAGTTAAAGTACAAGGCGCACTGGTCAGGTCCCGATTCCAGACCATCGCGGAGATGGACACTCCCTCTAGCTTCTTCTTCGGCCTGGGGAAGAGGAGTGGGCAGGGGCGAGTGATCCACTCACTGCTGACGGACGCAGGGCAGCCGGTTGTGGAGCCAAGCCAGATCCGGAAGCGAGCGGTGGGGTTTTACTCCTCCCTGTATGCCAGTGAGTATAGGGAGGAGGAAGAGTCGACGGAGGGGCTCTGTGGGGAGCTGCCTCAGGTCTCTGAGGAGACTAATGAGGAGCTCAACAGACCCATAACCCCCCAAGAGCTGAAAGCTGCCCTGCTGGGAATGCAGGGAGGGCGCGCCCCCGGTATCGACGGCCTCCCTGCTGAATTTTAGAAAAAATACTGGGATGTCCTCGGAGGGGACATCCTAGAAGTCTTCAACGAGAGTCTGCCCTCTGGTTCCATGCCGATGTCCTGCCGGAGGGCAGTGCTAGCCCTGCTGCCAAAAAAAGGAAACCCGCAGGACATCGGTAACTGGCGCCCTGTGTCTCTGCTGTGTGTGGATTATAAGCTTCTGTCCAGGGTCCTGGCCTCCAGGCTGAGGGGAGCTATGGAGCAGGTCCTCCATCGGGACCAGACCTACTGTGTGCCCGGCAGGTCCATGGTGGACAACGTCCACCTCATTCGGGACGTTTTGGAGGTCTGCAGCTCGTTGGGTATGGACACTGGTCTGATTTCTCTTGATCAGGAAAAGGCTTTTGACCGCGTTGAACACGGCTTCCTCTGGAAAGTTCTGGGGAAGTTTGGGTTCAGCGCTGGCTTCATAGCTGAGATCAAGGTGTTGTACAGTAATGTTGAGAGTGTGCTGAAGATAAACGGCAGGCTGTGTGCTCCTTTTAGAGTGGGTAGAGGGGTCCGGCAGGGCTGTGCTCTGTCCGGGATGCACTACGCACTCTCCCTCGAGCCCCTCCTCGTTAAAATACGCTCTGGCCTACATGGTTTGGTTTTACCTGGTTTTAATAAGAAAATGATTTTATCGGCGTATGCCGACGACGTTGTTGTTTTTATTAAAAACCAAGATGATGTGAACCTTTTAAATCAAATTGTACAGGATTTTAGCACGGCATCATCAGCGAGGGTGAACTGGAAGAAAAGCGAAGCCCTCTCTGTGGGGGAGTGGCGTGGCCGCCTCCCGGTTCTTCCACAAAAGCTCATATGGAAAAAGGACAGTTTTAAATATTTAGGAATATACCTTGGGAAGCCGAGCATGGTCCAGAAGAACTGGGAGGGCGTCACAGAGAAGATAGAGGGGAAACTTTCGAGAGAGGCGAGAGTCAACCCTCTCCTGAAGAAACCCACGCTCGACCCGTCTGAAGTCAGCAACTACAGACCGGTCTCTCTTCTTCCTTTTCTCTCCAAAACTCTGGAGCGAGCTATCTTGAGCCAAGTGTCCTCCTATCTCCACAGTAACAGCCTTCTTGACCCTCACCAGTCTGGATTCAAGGCCGGCCACTCGACAGAGACTGCCCTCCTTGCTGTCTCTGAGCAGCTTCACACTGCTAGAGCAGCCTCTCTCTCCTCTGTCCTTATCCTTCACACTGCTAGAGCATCCTCTCTCTCCTCTGTCCTTATCCTTCTAGACCTTTCTGCAGCATTTGACACCGTGAACCACCAGATACTTATCTCTTCTCTTCAGGAACTGGGGATCTCAGTCACTGCACTCGTGCTTTTCTCTTCCTACCTTAACGACCGCACTTACTGGGTAACTTGGAGAGGATCTGTGTCTGATCCTTGTCCTCTCACTACTGGGGTTCCTCAAGGCTCCGTCCTGGGTCCCCTGCTCTTCTCTCTGTACACAAATTCTCTCGGCTCTGTGATTCGTTGGCATGGCTTCTCCTACCATAGCTATGCTGATGACACCCAACTGATATTCTCGTTTCCACCGGCCGAAACACAGGTGGCGGCACGAATCTCTGCCTGTCTGACTGACATCTCTCAGTGGATGTCTGGTCACCACCTGAAGATCAACCCTGACAAGACTGAGCTACTATTCCTTCCAGGGAAAGGCTCCCCCACCCATGACCTGACTACCACCTTCAACAGCTCCGTGTTGGCCCCTACCCTGACTGCCAGGAACCTCGAGGTGACACTAGACAGTCAACTCTCCCTGACGGCCAACATCGCTGCGACGACGCGTTCCTGTCGGTACATGCTGCACAACATCAGGAGAATACGGCCTCTTCTTACTCAGAAGGCGGCACCGGTTCTGGTCCAGGCTCTGGTCCAGGCTCTGGTCCAGGTTCTGGTCCAGGCTCTGGTCATTTCGCGCCTTGACTACTGCAACTCCCTCCTGGCTGGTCTACCCACTAAGGCCATCCGACCTCTGCAGCTCATCCAGAATGCAGCAGCTCGACTGGTCTTCAGCCTCCCGAAATTCACCCACACCACTCCGCTCCTTCGATCTCTTCACTGGTTACCGGTGGCTGCTCGCATCCGCTTCAAAACACTGGTTCTGGCGTACCGTGCTCTAGACGGATCGGGCCCCGTCTACATCCGGGATATGGTCACACCGTACACGCCGGCACGTCTGCTCCGCTCGGCAACAGCCAATCGACTTGTGACTCCTGCACCTCGAGCTAATCACTCGAAATCCAGACTGTTTGCTGTCCTGGCTCCTCAGTGGTGGAATGAGCTCCCCACTGACATCAGGACAGCAGAAAGTCTCTACATCTTCCGCCTGAGACTGAAAACATTTTTGTAAGTCGCTTTGGATAAAAGCGTCTGCGAAATGACATGTAATGTAATGGAAGTGGCTGCTCCCCCAGATGTCTTTTAAAGGTAGAGTACTGGTTTTAAACAATCTTATTGCATCCCAACTGTGGCACAGGTTGACATGTTTAGACCCTCCCTCGGGCTTCTTAGCCAATATACAAAGGAAAATGGTGGATTTTTTTGGGAGGGTCTACACTGGGTGCCACAGGGGGTGCTGTTTTTAACCAGAGAGGAGGGGGGACAGGGCCTTGTCCACCTGGCCAGCCGGACGGCCACTTTTAGATTACAGTTTGTTCAGAAGTTTTTAACGAGTCCGGGGTTTTTAGTGTCCTCAGACGTGTTGACAACCTGGGGCTGGATACTGCTCTGTTTTTAATAGACTCCAGCATTTTAAAGTTAAGTGGGCTGCCTCCTTTTTATCAGGGTGTTTTAAAGTCGTGGGCCCTTTTTAAACACGAAAGGTGCCCACAGTCTGACTCTCTGTTCTGGTTGTTGAGAGAACCATTAATTTATAAAGCAAGAATGGACATTAGCAGCAGCGTCACCCCTGGACTAATGGGGGCGCTGCTGCGAACAAAGACCCTTTGCCTGCAGCAGTTGGTGGATGCAGTGGGGCTGATGCTGAGCGACCCCCCGCCCCTGGGCTCCCTGCTGGGGCTGCATTCCGACCGGGTAGCAAGGAGGCTCCTGGAGCTGTGGAGGCACAGGCTGACCGGGGCGGAGAGGAGCCTCCTCAACGACTACAGCCAGCAGAGAACAGAGCCGGACCCTGCAGACCCCTTCCCAGACATCTCTCTCAGCCCGGGGCTAGGGGGACTCACCGGCCCCCTGCTAAGAACGAGCCACCCAGAAACATTTACAGTGAGAAAAGCGGAAAAAAGACACTATATTTTAACTGCTTGAAGAGCACCAACAGGTCCGGACTGTGCAACAGACCGCCCACTGTGTGGTCAGATAGACTTGGGCATGGAGGCCCTGGCCCGCAGTGGGGGGTCCTATACAAGCCTCCCCTGAAGAAAAGGACCGCTGACCTCCAGTGGCGGATTTTACACGGTGCTGTCGCGTCCAATGCTTTTATTTCGGTAATTAATCCCGCTGTCCTGAGCCAGTGCCCCTTCTGTGACCTCCGGGAAACTATTTACCATGTTTTTAACGAGTGTAAGAGACTTTTGAGTTTCTTCGCTCTTTTAACATTGGTTTTTAGTCTTTTTAATGTGTTTTTTACAGAGAAGGTTTTTATCATGAGAGCTGCCTACAAAAAAACAGAAAAAGAAAAGTGGCAGCCCCTAAACTTTTTATCAGGCGAAGCCAAAATGGCAATTTATTTACCTAGGAAGTCCCGGGTGGAAAACAGAGAGGGGCAGGAGGCCAGGGCAGTGTGGCTCTGTAACATCAGAGCCAGACTCTGGCTGGAGTTCAGGTTTTATAAACACATTGGAGACCTGGATGCTTTTAAACAACGCTGGTGTTTTAAAGATATTGTTTGTTCTGTGGTGGAGGAGGAGCTGGTGTTTGCACCACTTTTTATTCGGTAAAACATGTTTTTCTGTTTTTTTAATGTTTTTTGTTTTGTTTGTTTGCTTTTATTTTAAACAACCAGATTTTTTAAAACACTTTATTTTTAAAGAAACGTAATGGCTAAAAAAATGTAAATAAAGTGTTTTTCAAAAATCAAAAAAAATCTCTCTCTCTCTCTCTCTCTCTCTCTCTCTCTCTCTGTCTCTCTGTCTCTCTCTCTCTGTCTCTCTGTCTCTCTCTCTCTATATATATATATAAATATATATATTTATATTTATACAGCACGTTGGCCCTCTGTTGTGTCCTCTTGTCCATCAGAAGTTGCTCTCGATGTCTCGATGTGTGACCGCTCACCGATGAAGACGAGGTGTCACAGCCCTCCGGGGGAAGAGTTCACTTTGATGTCGGAGCATTTTCAATTAGAGAAGGAGAGATCCATGGCGCCATCATTGGGAGGATTTACTGTTGGGGCCCCGTGACCCCTCCTGTGACCCCTGACATGGAAGTCAGATATTGTTGTGGGTCTTTAAGTGTGCCTCTTAGACACAGCCTGTCCCCCAGCTATTGGTCGTTTATTGATCGGTGTCACATGACTGATCCAACACCAAGAGCTGCTGCGCTGCCGTGGTCAGTGAAGCAGCGTGGTCACCGTGGAGCTCTTCAGTCATCGCTGACCCCTGTGTTCATCAGATAGATGGTACAACCCATACGCATGGACGACTACTCAGGTCTGTCCATACACACACCTGATGCACCCTGATTCAATTCAATTCAATTCAGTTTATTTGTAAAGCCCAATTTCACAAATTACAAATTTGTCTCGGAGTGCTTTACAATCTGTACACATAGACATCCCTGCCCCAAAACCTCACATCGGACCAGGAAAAACTCCCAAATAACCCTTCAGGGGGAAAAAAAGGGAAGAAACCTTCAGGAGAGAACAGAGGAGGATCCCTCTCCAGGATGGACAGATGCAATAGATGTCATGTGACCAGAAGGACAGATTTAGAGTTAAAATACATTCACTAAATGTGACAGAGTGGATGAATAGTTCATAGGAGGCATATTCCACGATGGAGACCTCCACGATCCATCAGGCAGATGGCGGTGGGGAGGAGGAGTGGGCGGAGTCTCAACAGTGGGCGGAGTCTCAACAGGACAGTGGCGTAGTCAGGAGCAGGAATTCCACGACCCAGACCTCGATGATCCATCAGGCAGATAGGATCTATGCCGTCTCATAGGGTCCGATGACCCCATGAGACGTGAAGTCAAAAGGACTCCAGGGAGAAAGCAGAGTTAGTAACGTGTGATTGAGAGATGAAAATTCATCCTTAAGGAGAGAAAAAAGAGGAGATAGGTACTCAGTGCATCCTAAACGTCCCCCAGCAGCTATAAGCCTATAGCAGCATATCAAGGGGCTGGACCAGGTGAACCTGATTCAGCCCTAACTATAAGCTCTGTCAAAGAGGAAAGTCTTAAGTCGACTCTTAAATGAGGTGACTGTGTCTGCCTCCTGGACTGAAGGTGGAAGCTGGATCCATAGAAGAGGAGCTTGATAACTAAAGGCTCTGGCTCCCATTCTACTTGTTAAGACTCTAGGAACTACAAGTAGTCCCACATTTAGTGAGCGCAGCTCTCTAGTGGGGCAATATGGTACTACAAGCTCCTTAAGATATGATGGTGCATCACCAATCAAGGCTTTGTACGTTAAGAGAAGAATTTTAAAAGTGATTCTTGATTTTACGGGGAGCCAGTGCAGAGCAGCTAGTGCAGGAGTGATGTGATCTCTTTTCTTAGTTTTAGTGAGAATACGAGCTGCAGCATTCTGGATCAACTGGAGGGACCTAAGAGACTTATAGAGCAGCCTGATAATAAGGAGTTGACCTAAGATACTTATTAGAGCAGCCTGATCATAAAGAGTTGACCTAAGAGACTTATAGAGCAGCCTGATAATAAGGAGTTGCAGTAATCCAGTCTCGAAGTAACGAACGCGTGAACCAATTTTTCTGCATCTTTTTGAGACAAGATGTGCCTGATTGTTTAAATATGACATAGATGAAAGAATGCAGTCCTTGATATGTTCTTCACGTGGAGTTAAAGGACAAGTCCCGATCAAAGAGAACAGAGATTCTTTACAGTGGTGTTGGATGCTAGAGCAATGCCGTCTACAGAAACCACATCACCAGATCATTGATCTCTGAGGCGCTCAGAGTAAAATTACTTTGGTTTTGTCTGAGTTTAACATCAAGAAGTTGCAGGTCATCCATGTTTTTATGTATTTAAGACATGCTTGAATTTTACTTAGTTGGTTGGTCTCCTCTGGTTTTATCGATTGATATAGTTGAGTATCATCTGCATCGCAATGAAAGTTTATGGAGTGTTTCCTGATAATATTGCCCAAAGGAAGCATGTATAAGGTAAATAAAATTGGTCCAAGCACAGAACCTTGTGGAACTCCGTGACTAACGTTGGTGGTTATCGAGGCGTCATCGTTTACAAATACAAACTGAGATCCATCTGATGAATAGGATTTAAACCAAATTAGTGCCATGCCTGAAATGCCAATCGACTGCTCCAGTCTCTGTAATAGGATGTCATGGTCAATGGTGTCGAATGCAGCACTAAGGTCTAACAAGACCAGGACAGAGAGGAGTCCTCTATCAGCACTAAGGTCTAACAAGACCAGTACAGAGAGGAGTCCTCTATCAGCACGAAGGTCTAACAAGACCAGTACAGAGATGAGTCCTCTATCAGCACTAAGGTCTAACAAGACCAGTACAGAGATGAGTCCTCTATCAGCACTAAGGTCTAACAAGACCAGTACAGAGAGGAGTCCTCTATCAGCACTAAGGTCTAACAAGACCAGTACAGAGATGAGTCCTCTATCAGCACTAAGGTCTAACAAGACCAGTACAGAGAGGAGTCCTCTATCAGCACTAAGGTCTAACAAGACCAGTACAGAGATGAGTCCTCTATCAGCACTAAGGTCTAACAAGACCAGTACATAGATGAGTCCTCTATCAGCACTAAGGTCTAACTAGACCAGAACAGAGATGAGTCCTCTATCAGCACTAAGGTCTAACAAGACCAGTACAGAGATGAGTCCTCTATCAGCACTAAGGTCTAACAAGACCAGTACAGAGAGGAGTCCTCGATCAGCACTAAGGTCTAACAAGACCAGGACAGAGATGAGTCCTCTATCAGCACTAAGGTCTAACAAGACCAGTACAGAGAGGAGTCCTCTATCAGCACTAAGGTCTAACTAGACCAGGACAGAGATGAGTCCTCTATCAGCACTAAGGTCTAACAAGACCAGTACAGAGAGGAGTCCTCTATCAGCACTAAGGTCTAACTAGACCAGTACAGAGTTAGTCCTCTATCAGCACTAAGGTCTAACTAGACCAGTACAGAGATGAGTCCTCTATCAGCACTAAGGTCTAACAAGACCAGTACAGAGATGAGTCCTCTATCAGCACTAAGGTCTAACAAGACCAGTACAGAGAGGAGGAGTCTATCAGGACTAAGGTCACTGGTCTAAAACAGACCAGTACAGAGGTCCCTCTATCAGCACAAGGTCTAACTAATCAGCACTAAGGTCTAACTAGACCAGTACAGAGATGAGTCCTCTATCAGCACTAAGGTCTAACAAGACCAGTACAGAGATGAGTCCTCTATCAGCACAGGGTCCTATCAGCACTAAGGTCTAACAAGACCAGTACAGAGAGGAGTCCTTTATCTGCTGCCATTAAGAGGTCATTTGTAATTTTCACCAGTGATGCACCCTGATGCACCCTGATGTACCCACAATGCACCCTGATGCACCCTGATGTACCCACAATGCAACCTGATGCACCGCAATGTACCCACAATGCACCCCTAGCTCTACACACACCTGAAAAAAATAAAATCCCACAATTTTTGGAAAAGTAATGCAAATGTGTTATATTCAAATGTTAATTTACACGGAATATATACTGTATGCCTTTTAATCCTCATTGTTAGTTTAAATACATCTTCCCACTTGTTCATGTAATACAGCGGTTCCCAAACTCAAGAATGCCGCGGCCCAATTTGAAATCTGAAAATCTTCTGCGGCCCACCCAAGCCTAAGCATAACCAGTGTTGACGACGCGTTGTCGACGGGGGGGGGGGGGTGCTAGTGAGAGGGTGTTCACCTGTGCAGGGTTTTTCCAATAGTCCATCTTGGGAAACAAGTTCATAGAATTTCAGCAAAAGTTCAACGAAAAGTTCTTGGGGGGGGGGGGGGGGGGGGAAGAAGAGAGAAAAGGTTTAACTAAAGTCCTTTCAGGGGTCAGAATAAGAAGAGGGCAAAGGGACCCGTCCCATCAGCTCATGTCTTGTAGAAGGCACAGCTTGGTGATGGGCCTTTCCAAGGTGCCATTTTGTGTCCTGATCTTGACCCGACGTACATGTCCTCTTTTGTCCGGAAAGATTTCTGTGATTCTGCCCATGGGCCAGGAATTGTGTGGTGAGCTTTCATCGATGATCAGCACTATGTCTCCATGCTTTAGATTATTTTTAATCTGATTCAATTTCTGTCTCTCTTGGAGCAATGGAAGGTACTCTCGTGTCCAGCGTTTCCAGAAGAGATCAGCTATAAATTGGGTCTGTTTCCACCTTCTTCTGGAATAGAGATCACTTTTGTCAAAGAGTCCGGGTGGAAGAGTCGGCCTTCGCTTCATTTGCAGTAGATGGTTTGGTGTCAATTTATAGGCAGTTTATGGATTCATTTGTCTGCTCATCAAACACTTCTTTCATTTCCTTTGTCCGTTTTAATGTTTGACCGTAACCAGGTTCAGAAGACGGTGCGTCCGCTCATTACTCACGGTACCGGTGAGATCAGATTCTGGCTGCAGTGAATCCGAAGCGACAGCGACTCCGGGCTTCACTCAGATCCACGTTGCTGGCGTTCTTTGTGGCGTTCAGAGGGTTGTTTTTAACTTATTGTAGAGGCGGTCGGTGGATTAACGCGCATTATTCGTAATGTCACTTTCAATGATTTTATTGTAGCACAGAAAATAAAGTAAAACTCTTTAACAGAAAATAAACCGTCTTAACTCGAAATGCGGCTCGTCCGGTGAGTGCGGTGCGTTGCGGTTAAAAACAATTTCCCTTCCGCTCTCTCAAACAAAACACACCTGCCGGCACTCAGGTGCCGGCCATTTATAATGTCACGCCCACTGACATTGCGTCATCAAAACGTGACCAAAACAAACAGACAGGTAAACACAAATCATATTATGGCTTCTACAGGAGTTGATAAGCGTGTCTTCTTGTCTGATCAATACGCAACTGTGAGGTGCGCGACTTGTCTGAGCGGCCAGCTGCTGATCACTCACTCAACAGCCCGACGTGCATGAATAGATGGTGCGCACGCAGCGCGCAAACATTTTTTTTGGGAGCACCGAAGACCCATTTTGACCCAGGAAAAACCCTGCTGTGTGCGCGGATGTGTCGGCGCGCATCACGGCAGACAGAGCGATGCGACCCGAGAAGTGTTAACGGGGGGTGCTGAGCGATTAAATATATCTCTTGTTCTGCCTGTTTTGTGATATACATGCCTAAAAGGCGCTTAATATTTCTAGACTGAAATAATATCGGCATTATAATTATTATAACTATGAGGATTTTTTTTGTTGCCTATTTTGTGGAGCCCCCTCAGGAATTGGTGCCCTCCGCACAGCGCGTAGTGCGTTATGGGAGCGGCGGCGCTGATCACAACTCTGATCAAAACATAAACTAGAATGGGCACTCGGTAGAGCGCATACCTTCGCATATCACAAGATTGGGCATTGAATTATGAACATTTTGGCATTAGTTGAATACCAATTGGACAAAAATGTATCGTGCTATGGTAAAAAAAGAGTTTGAGCTTTCCATGACCTTGACCTTGACCTTTGACCCGATTGATCCCAAAATCTAATCAAATGGTCCCCGGATAGTAACCAATCATCCCACCAAATTTCATGCGATTCAAGAAAATGTTGACCTGTTCATGACCTTTGACCTTGACCTTTGACCCGATCGATCCCAAAATCTAATCAACTGGTCCCCGGATAATAAACAATCATCCCACCAAATTTCATGTGATTCGGTTAAATACTTTTTGAGTTCTGCGAAAGATTTTGACCTGTTCATGACCTTTGACCTTTGACCCGATCGATCCCAATATCTCATCAACTGGTCCCCGGATAATTAACAATCATCCCACCAAATTTCATGCGATTCGGTTCAATACTTTTTGAGTTTTGCGAATAACACGCATACAAATAAATAAATAAATACACGGCGATCAAAACATAACCTTCCGGCATTTTCAATGCGAAGGTAACTAATACTACAAGAGGGCGCCCCATTTGACATTGTTTTGTTTGGCGTTCAGAAAAATAGGTCAGATAAAAGAATAACACGTAATTTAAATCATAAATATTTTTAAATTAATTTCAAACTTTTCAAAATTGAAAATTAAAAACATTTTATTTATTTATTGTAAATGACCTCCCGCGGCCCACCTGCAGTACCTTCGCGGCCCACAGTTTGGGAATCGGTAATACATCGAGTTTTCATTAAATGTTTAATCGTGGACATTTGGTTTAAAGTCATGGAAAGGTCCTGGAGACCCACTGTTCATGTGGATGAACCTGTTCATTGGTCATGAGGATGAACCTGTTCATTGGTCATGTGGATGAACCTGTTCATTGGTCATGTGGATGAACCTGTTCATTGGTCATGAGGATGAACCTGTTCATTGGTCATGAGGATGAACCTGTTCATTGGTCATGTGGATGAACCTGTTCATTGGTCATGTGGATGAACCTGTTCATTGGTCATGAGGATGAACCTGTTCATTTGTCATGAGGATGAACCTGTTCATTGGTCATGTGGATGAACCTGTTCATTGGTCATGAGGATGAACCCTGTTCATTGGTCATGAGGATGAACCCTGTTCATTGGTCATGAGGATGAACCTGTTCATTGGTCATGTGGATGAACCTGTTCATTGGTCATGTGGATGAACCTGTTCATTGGTCAGCATGTGGATGAACCCATCACAAACAGAACTGAAGAGAAGAGTTTACTCAGCCCACTATTTGTGGGTTAAACGCGCCATACGCGTCGGTAAGGGGGCGGGGCTTATCTCTGTTGCCTTTCTCCGTGGAAAAATATATTTCGCCATCCGCCACGGAATAAATAACCACTTTTCTACGTTATACTGCTTGTGGAAATGCCACACACGTGGTAACATGTAGAGCCCTGGTGTCTGGGTTCATAACGTCACCCGGAGGCGCACTCAGCTCCGTGAATGTCTCAGACTACTTGAAGGACTTCCGCATCCAGCGCCACGAGAGCAGCAGCAGCCAATTAGATTCACTAACGGAGGAGCAGCTCAGCGCTGATTGGCTCTCACAACGCAGCGTTCTCTCCTCTCTCTCCGCTCTGGTTTCTCCTGCTCCGCTCTGCGCTGAACTCAACTTTGTTTATACTCCGTGACTTATTGAGCGCCGTAATAATCGCGCAACACAACGAATCGATAATGAAATTCATTGCCACCTATTTTAATCATCGATTTTAATCGGTTTTATCGATTCGTTGTTGCAGCCCTTCTCTGGACTCTGTAAAGCGACTTCGGGTACTTCGAGAAGTGCTATATAAGACTGAGGACTATTATTATTATTATCCAGCTCGACTGGATGAGTCTGGCTGGAGCGGGTTCAAACTTATTGTTGCTATGGTGATTTTCCCAAAGTTGCTTGGTGGAACCAACAAGCTTGGCTTGTGTCCTCTCCTCCTCTGAATGATCCGCTGACTCCGTCAGGTGGAGCGGTGGCAGGACGCCACCGTGGAGCGGGCTTTCCTCCTCCTGTATTTAATGCATCAGCCCGGGCACTCCAGCTTATTACGACTGATTCATTTGATTTGTGAAGGCCATTATAATACGCTGCACCTTCCCATCGGCAGCTCGCTCTCCGCCTCCGGGAGGATGGAGTGCGTACAAAAGAGCGGCTGGTTGCTAGGGAGCATAAAAGCACCACCGCCATTAGGAGACTGATGGAGTTTTGCCTCCTGCCATCAGGACAAAACTATAATTAGACATTAATTGGGGACTCTATGAAGGCCCCACAGTCTGTGTGTGTGTGGTGGAACACACACACAGACACACACATGGTAGAGAAGAGCTTCATTGTGCATATCTCAGTTTGAATGCATCTCTTTCTGTGAGTGTGTTCATGCCATGCAGGCTGTCTTTGAATGTCCCCTCAGATGAAGACCCATCACGGGATGTTCCTGAAGGACGCATTGCTTTAGTTGTCACGCATGTGGCTGCAGATCAAAGATGAACTCACACAAACGACCCGGCGGCACAAAGGTCGAGGAGAAGCCTCTCCTCTGGACGACTGTGGAGCTCCGGCTCGTCTTCGTGGGAAGAGGCACGCTGCGCCTCGTCCAGCGGCATCCTGCTTCCCTTTGAAGCAAGAGGAACTTCAGATGCAGGAAAATGAACAAATTGCAATACTTTTCTATCATTTTGTGGCTATTTCGAGTCAAATTAGCTGAAGGGGAGTTGCCTCCGTCTGTGTAGCCCAATGAGGAGCGCTGGTTTGTTGGGGGTAGCGGACGCACCTCTCCAGAAGATCAAAAGCTTCCCATGAAGCCATTTACCAAGCCACCGAGAGCGCTCATGAAATTACGCCCCGCAAAATCCAGAATATGAGAGGGACCGGCAGTTATCTTGAGGTTATTATGTTTTCTTTCTTTGGGCTGATGTCTGGATACGATAGGCTTCATTGTCCTGGGCTCACATATACTTTACACCCTGGCGTGTGCTTTGAGGAAGGGGAGCATGATACCTGTCAGGAACATGTTGAAATCAAAATTCCATGAAAATAAATGCATGAAATGAAGTTGATGACGTCATTAATAATAAGAGGGTCATTATTGCTGTCAGCGTAATCCACACATAGCATGTGACAACAAGCAGACGTATATGGAATAATTATCTCATTGTCATCCAGAGGGGGGGGGGGGGGGGCTGGACAATCAAGTCTCCATGCCAACTAATTGATGTATTTCCAAAGGACTGAACCTCACAGGGATGATTTGCATGCGTGTGACAAGCTGCCACAGCGCTGACGTCCTGGAGAGCAGACGTGGATGATTACTGGAGGTGGCTCAGTGTCGGAGGCCCTGAACGCACCGCCAAGAACTACCACAAAGAGACGCAGCTGCAAAGAGGCAGAGCACTGCTATGAAGCAGGTCACATGACCACAAAGAGACAAAGGAGACACAAAGACAATCAAATGACAGTAAACCAAAAGACTACCCAACAGACAACAAAGAGACACAAAGCAACTCCATATATTGTTCATCTGGTCACATGACATCTATTGTTCATCTAGTCACATGACATCTATTGTTCATCTGGTCACATGACATCTATTGTTCATCTGGTCACATGACATCTATTGTTCATCTAGTCACATGACATCTATTGTGCACCTGGTCACATGACATCTATTGTTCATCTGGTCACATGACATATATTGTTCACCTGGTCACATGACATATATTGTTCATCTGTCACATGACATCTATTGTTCATCTGTCACATGACATCTATTGTTCATCTGGTCACATGCCATCTATTGTTCATCTGGTCACATGACATCTATTGTTCATCTGGTCATATGACATCTATTGTTCATCTGGTCACATGACATCTACTGATCTTCCTCTTTTTCTCTCCTGAAGGTTTCTTTCCCTTTCTCCCTGTGAAATGTTTTTTTTCTATTTCCTGTGAGTTGTTCCTGATCCGATGTGAGGTCAAAGGTCAGGGATGTCCATGTGTACAGATTGTGAAGCCCTCTGAGGGGAGGTTGTGATTTGTGACGATGGGCTCTACCAAATAAATGAAGTGTCTCTTAAACAGAGGCAGGTCCTTTATCAGCACAGACGTTTGTCTTCATTCTTCTGGAGTTTTTATTCTTCTTGGTCGTCATTCAACATGAAATATAAAATAAAATATGTATTTTCCTCGCTGTGATACATTCAATCGACACCGTAGCATCAACATGCGGGACACCAAACCTTCCTGCTGTAAAATAAACTATTATCAAGGACAGTTCATAAAGCATACATAAACATACAGCTATGATAACTATGTTCTATTACATGTGACTTTAGTGAGGAGACCTTCAGAGATTAACTCTATCAACAAGTGACTAGTGAGGAGACCTTCAGAGGTTAACTCTATCAACAAGTGACTAGTGAGGAGACCTTCAGAGGTTAACTCGATCAACAAGTGACTAGTGAGGAGACCTTCAGAGGTTAACTCTATCAACATGTGACCAGTGAGGAGACCTTCAGAGGTTAACTCTATCAACATGTGACCAGTGAGGACACCTTCAGAGGTTAACTCTATCAACATGTGACCAGTGAGGAGACCTTCAGAGGTTAACTCGATCAACATGTGACTAGTGAGGAGACCTTCAGAGGTTAACTCTATCAAGTTTCAAGTTTCAAGTTTCAAGTTTCAAGTTTTTATTGTCACATCCCCTTTTATACAAGTATAATCGGTTTGTGAAATTCTTATGTGCAAAACACCCGACAGCAGTAGCAGACTAAAAAAAGAATAAGAATGAGAATAAACTATACAATATCCACACAAAAAAAAGAAGAAAGTATTAACAATATATATATAAAACAATGTAATAGAATATACATCATGACAATATATATATATAAAACAATGTAATAAAATATACACTTTTTTGAGACAATATATATATATATATGTATACACAGCAAAATTGGTAGTGTTGATTTCCCAGTGTCAAATATTTTGAGTTGATCCGTGTTGATTGTGGTGTTCTTTTAGCACTTACAGTGTTAAAACAGCTCTGGGGGCGGAGTTATTGCGGCGAGTTAAGTGATGCTCTCCTGACCGAGTTACTTGCACATCCGGTTTCAACGCGCTCTTTCTTCTTGAAGTCACGGTGAAGAAAACCCGTGGTCAGGAAGATATTTAGCTGTTATTTCAGAAGGTAAGTACACATTATATTTACTTCTACAGGCTGTTCATCTTCATATGAAATGATGTGTTAACTTCAAGTGTGGTGAGACGTGTTTTATATTTTAGTGAAGCTTGTGACTAATAGCTAATTTAACGTTTGCTAACGTTAGTTGGTTGAAGGAGGAGAAATAAGCCAGGAAGTGTAACATCAGTCAATAAATATGTATGAACCTGTTCAAACCGGCCGAGCATATTTAATTCCAGGCCAAAATAATAAATATACTTTTTTTCTTTCAGTAAATTTCTTGAAGAATATTTAACTTAATTATGCCACATTATTTTGCCATCAGAAATTCGACGATCCACCATGACAGGACATAAACGAGAGTTTCCGGTACTTCTGCCTCGAGGGCTAGCTTTACTAACGGTAGTTTCGCGGTACTGCTGTCTCGCGCTAACATTACTAACGGTAGTTTCGCGGTACTGCTGTGTCGAGGGCTAACGGTAGTTTCGCGGTACTGCTGTGTCGAGGGCTAACGGTAGTTTCGCGGTACTGCTGTGTCGAGGGCTAACGTTAGTTTCGTGTTACTGCTGTGTCGAGGGCTAACGGTAGTTTCGCGGTACTGCTGTCTCGAGGGCTAACGTTACAAACGGTAGTTTCGCGGTACTGCTGTCTCGAGGGCTAACGTTACTAACGGTAGTTTCGTGTTACTGCTGTGTCGAGGGCTAACGTTAGTTTCGCGGAACTGCGGTCTCGCTGTCTTGCATTTCACCGGCGTATGGTTTAATTGGCCGACTTTTATCGCAGGCATATGCTAAACTGCGACAGGGACTAAAGAGGAAAAAGCGAGTGCCTAATTGATACCAAAACGGTAATTATAGACTTCCAACATCTCTGAGACGAAGGTTCTAACGTTAACTTAGCGATACCCTGTTAACTTTAGCCACTTGTTGGACTTAATACATGTTTAATAACTCCTTGCCTAGAAAGTTGAACAGCTATCTTTTTCCACTCTGTACAGTTTCTGCAAGATATCACCATGCTGCTGAAGGTGAGATACCAGAGTATCAAGAAGTACATCCGATTACAGCTAGGTTTCACCTATTTGGAATTCATCACTGCAGGTGAGTAACATATTATGTAAAAAAACAAATTATTGCTGGTTTAACAACAAATACACAATGTTTAAGTGGCATTGTTCATAGGATAAGACAAAGGGGGATTTTGAGCTCTGAGGTCATGGACAGGTCTACAAAAAAGGTTTCGGATTCAGAGACTGCAAAAGAGGTACTTGAAAGCAGTAGATGTCAGTTAACATTTTTACTCACAATATCATCAAGAAAATTGTTTAACTGAATGATGATTCTGTTGGAGTTGGACAGCGACACACCACCTGGACGACACTCACTGGAAGAAAGAGCGGTAGACTTCTACGTTATATCTATAAGCGTTTTATTCAGAAATCAGGATACAAGTAGACATCATGCATGGACCCCCCTCCAGAGCTCTGACCGATGGCCTCAGCGCTGGAGAAAGGACGCCGTGCTTTGCCGCGCGGCCATTTAAATACCCGACGGGAACAGTTCTGATTGGACAGGAGCATAAGGGGGCGGTGTCTTCTCATTGGTTCTTGTTGCCAGCTCCCGCCTCTGCCGTCCCTTCATTGGATGTTGTGGCCAGCACATAAATGCATATATTTAGTAAGGGGGTTGTAATAAAATAAAGAGATGATTCAAGGTCCTTCTTTTGAGAAGGACTCCTGTCCGGTCATTCATTAATGAAGGTATGGTGCTGGTTCCTCTCAGATGGCTGACTGGACAAAAGGACCGAATCATTAAAGAGTGTGTGTGTGAGTTTGTGTGTGTTCAGAGTGGGGCCATACATGACTCTAAGGAGAGAGACGGCCTCGTCCTAATCTTTCTGCCCCGGTGAGGTCAGGTGTGTGATTGCCCTTTCCTAACCTATGAATATAAAGAACTTCTTTGGTTGTTGACCACTTCTAAGCTATACGTGATGCGGGGGACGGGGGTTGTGCATAGAACTTCCTTAGAGAATGTCACCGTTATCTTTATGGCGATCAGCCAGTTAACAGAAGGGCTCATTTGTAGATGCTTCAACATTCCTTCAGAGCTTCCCACCTTCCACCCAATCTTTATGCCCACAACGAAGAAAGGACAGCCAAGTTAAAATATATATTCTTTAACAAATCCCTCTTTTCACATCCTAGATGTGAACCCTTTCTCTGGGAATATTTATTTCCCTCTTTATGCCAGATCTTGTCATGGCCTGGCCTCCCTAAGTGGCTATGTGTCCTGGTCTCCTCGTCCTGTCTTAGCTCTGCCATTTGACGTGAATGAGTCTCCTGAAATATAATCTTTCGTTGCCTAGATTAAGGTCCCATAAGACCTGTAAGATGCCTATATCTCGGGAGAGTCTCTCTCTGTTAGGGATGGAAACAGGGCGTGGTTTCTGTCATGTGGTACCGATCCACCCTCTTAGATCTTCCATCCTAGGGAAGTCAGTATGTCTGTGCGTTAAATCTGTAGTGTGCAGGTGTCGAAGGAAAGAGGTGAAATTGAGAGTGGTCAGGCAGGGGGGGGTCTTGCATCCTAGCGGCTGGTGAGTAGCAGGTTGGCATCCTGATAACCAGTTGACGATCCGGTCCCCGCTGCAATCCATCTGCTTCATCCTGTCTGGTCTGCGTCATCTGCTTCATCCTGGTCTGGTCTGCGTCATCTGCTTCATCCTGGTCTGGGTCCTGGAAGTCCTTCTGCTCCTCTGCTCCTCTGCTCCTCTGCTCCTCTGCTCCTCTGCTCCTCTGCTCCTCTGCTCCTCTGCTTTCCGGCGTTGAGATATCTGTTGATGAGACCCCGCTATCTCTAATCCCCAGAGTCTTAGACTCAAAATCAGCCAATCCTCACTCAAAGGTGAGTCCAGGCTTTAACACCTAGTGATTAGTTCAAAGTTCCGCTAGAACAATGGAGGGGTCAAATGTCACTAACCCATGGTCAAAATGTCACTTCCGGTCAAGTCGCTAACCAAGTATTTTCACAATAAGAGTCTTCTTTTCTTGCGATTTCTCTCTCTTTTCTGTCTAGTTCTTCTCTCATTTGTCTCTCTCTGTCTCCTTCTTGTCTCCTTTCTGTCTCCTTTCTTTGCCTGTCTTTACAACCTTTCATTGCCTGTCTTTACAACCTTTCTTTTCCCGTCTTTCCTACTTTTCTTTTCCTGTCTTTCCTACTTTTCTTTTCCTGTCTTTCCTACTTTTCTTTTCCTGTCTTTCCTGGCAGGTTCTTCTCTAAACCTCACATGACTAATCCTACGATAATGGCAAGGGTCAGTCCCATGACTATTAGAACAGTTTGTCTGACTTCCAGCTGTTCCTATAGTGGTTTGCGGGGGGACCTTCTAGCTGGGCTATCAGGCTCCCCGAAACACCTACGGAACGGCCTCTGTGGCATCAACATCTTTAGATCTGATTGTGTTTCTGTCAATGTCCTTGTTGGACAGGTGGCTGGGCCACAATGTGTCAGGTGGTGTCAAGGTGCCTCTGCCTTACCCTTGACCTGGACCATGTGTGAAGTAACCTCCTTCACTTCGTACAGACCAGTCCACCTAGGCTCAGTCCACTTCCTCTTGTGAACCTCGAGTCTTACCCAGTCACCTGGTTCCACTGATGACTCATCAGCTGGCTCCTAGTGGGCTTCAGCAACCTACTTGGAGAAAAACTTAGATCTGGTCAGTTATTTTTTCCCAGAATATTCTCTTAAATTTGTCAAGTCTAGGACTGTCTCCTAACTCTCTGTAGACCCCGCATGGGTCTTCATGTCAATAACTCATGGGAGAGAAATGTTCTCCCTCCTTTGAGGATAATTTAGCCATCATTGTCTCAATTGCTTCAATTGTTGATTAGCTCTCGCGACTATCACCTGTGATTGGGCAATAGACTGCTCCATGTGAATGTGCTCTCTAGATATTTTTCTTCATGTAGGTGCTTGTTTCTAAATGTGGTAAGTGTTTGGTTGCAAAGCTGTGCCAGCCAGACATGATCACTCCTTGAACGCCACATCTCGGTATCAGCCACAACTGTCTCTGCATCTTCTATCCCTCCTTTCTCTGAAACAACCTTTGATTCAGAAAACTCAAGGTGGATGCATGTTGCAGTCAACTTCTTTCTTGTTAATATATGTAAGGAAATGTAAATGTAGAGCACAGAAATTCCTAAAAAATGTCAGATCAAAATCCCTCACAAAATCGTAAATCGATTTTTCGAAAGAAATTGAAAGACAATTTTTTCTACCCTATGTGTCTAAACGTGGGTGCGGTGCGGTTGGGATAAATTTCAAATTAGCAAATGTACAGTGTACACAATTATACAACGTAGTCTCAAATATGGGAAAAGACTGTTACTTTTATGCAAATCTTTTTTTTCTTTTTTTCAATCTTTCGTAAACAAGATGGCAGAAACTGTTACTTTGGTTAAACAGCAATCACAGACAATCAAAACAGTCAAGCATCAAGACTTGTTACAGCCTGTAGCTGTCAAAAATGGGAAAAGGACGTTCTTATTACACAAAACATTTAACAAAATACTGTAGAATGGGAGAATATTTGTTTCTTTAAACAAAACTGCCAATTTAGTACGTCGCATAAATAGGTGTCAGTTTCTTAACAGCTCATGAGAAATCGATTACTCGTACATCCAACGGACGACTGTAATAATAACCACTATTTTTCCAAAAAACAGTAAACCCAAAACTATCCTTTGAAACCGACTAAAATAAAAACCTCAGTTTCGAAACGGTGATGAGAAATCAATTACTCGTAAGCCTAATGGCATTACTGTAATAATAACCACTGTCTTTTCCCAAAAAACAGTAAACCCAACACTATTCTCTAAAACTGTCCATCAAAAAAAAAAAAAAAAAAAAACTCAGTCCTGAAACAGTGATGAGAAATCAATTACTCGTACGCCTAACGGCATTACTGTAATAATAACCACTATTGTTTATCAAAAATCAATAGTAAACCCAACACTATATCTTCAACACTGGCAATAGTACTCAAAGAAAAATATCTCTTAAATCCAAATTGTCAAAATGTCTTGGTGAAAACAGCAGCAGCATGTAACTGGTGTGTCGGATGTAATTTACAACAACAACCACGTACTGGCGTCTTCTACTATGCTAATGTGTCTCACCCCCACTGACCTCGTGTCTTCTCACAAAGGAACAAGAAAAAATTTAGTTTGACCTGGCCCTTGGTTAATCCGACTCGCACTTTTTTACCCCATGTACAGTATTAAAACAAAAATTAGCACGTTGATCTGATCATAATAAGTCGGCCTAATTATTAAAGAACGGGTTACAAATTTATTTATTGGCCCCAAATCAAGGCCCAATTTCCAGGTTTAGGAAATTAATTAATTAATTAATGTATCCCAGGGAGCCCTCGTCCTCTCCAGTACACCTTCCTATAACAACCATTCTATGGTTTAAAAAAAAAAATCTACAGTTTGTTCCATCCTTAAGGGATGCTGGTGACGATTAAATTGGAATTGCACTCGGTTTTAGCTCTATCTCTATGGGAGCTATCGGAATCAGTCACACATCAGTTCACCCTTCAGTCCTAAAAGTGTCTGGAAATAAGCTACGCATGTTGTCAGTGTCCCCATGATCAGTGTTCTCTCTACTATGTGTGTGTCTAAGCATGTGTCTAAACATGTGTCTCTTAATACTAACTGGACCTCCGATGTGTGTGCAGTTCTTTACATGTTCTCAAATGTGGAGTAATGCCAGTGTTAATTGTGTGTGTGCACCCAGTCCGTAGCCTCAACCTCTGCTTTCACCATTGTTCTTCTCTGTGCCTCCACTCTGGACCAACACTGTGATGTGGAGCTGCGGTGTCAACGACTGCATACAATCTGCAACTCTGGTGTTCATTCACCGGCCGCTGCTACTCCTTGCTTCTCTGCATCGATCTCCAAGCCTCCTCAGCTGGGTTTTCATGAACCTCAATCTCGTGTTGCAGGCCTTCCCTCAGGATCTCAGATCTCATCTTGTATCAAGGTGTAGTTAAGGGCACAATGTCTTTGGTCCCCTGGTGGCGAGTCGGGATGCAGGACTTTGAACCAAAGTCTCCACTGCTGGATGTTGTCATGCAGAGGTGTGGTGTCATCATCATCTACTCTGTCCCACTGGACCCTTTGCTTCCTGTTCAGTGTCTCTTTAGTCTCCAGTTGAATCATTGGGTGACTAGTGGGTGTGGCACATTTCTGTTCAGTGGATACAGTTTGCTGTCAGATGTTGGATCTGGGCACGCCTAATGTTATGTCTCTGGTCCGGGCCTGGTGCCGTGGATCACTATTGCCTTGTGGCTGTGGCTATGTGTTGGGTGCTTGTTATGGCGGGGTTTAGACATTATGAGAGTACTGAAGTGGTCCTGACTGAGACTGCTAACCCTATGGTGGATAAGGACAAAAATTAGCCCAATGTCCAGCCTGACTATAATTAAAACAGTTATTAATAATCGTCTCAAGCCTCCGTTGCCCCAGTTGTTACTCCTCTTACTCCTGAACGGGCTTCTTTTATGCATATTATCTCTCTGTTATGGGGCCCTATTTATGGGCTGCTGACCCGCCTGTTGCGGAACATAAGGTTTGAGGGAACTAAGCTTGAAGCGGTGCAAACGTGGCTTGCTGTGGCTGTTGATAGATCAGTGCTTATGGATTTGGAGGAGGGGCTGGATACGGACTATACAGGACTTAAGGTCCATGTAGTTGTGCTGCAGTCTGCTGCACCGTGGCTTGTGCCATTTACTTCTGCTTTGGTCAGGTTCATCTTTTCTCTGCTCTGTTTATTTTTATCTGTTTAGCGTCTGACCTGAGCTTCCCAGTCATAGAAGTTCATGTACTTTAGTCCTATCCCTTTCAGTTCAGTCTGTATGGTCACAGTCACAGATGATTCTATTGATAACCTAAAAACTGTTCAGTCATGCTATCTTCAAGGAAATTTTCCCCTAGTTTGTCGTTCTACAACTCTCTGATTCTACCTAAATAGGCTGCTCCTCCCTCACCATCAAATGGTGGCATCATCATTATCTTAGAAACATCAACCTTTTTCTCAGTTTTTTTTAATTATTTTTTTTCTTTCTGAACTGCTAAGAGAGGTGCCTTGTGGCTGGAAAAACTGCAGTTATGCTTGAAAGGGGTCAAATCTTTAAGAGAGACTGAGGAAAAATTATAATAAAAATATAAAATAGATGACTATATAAAATAATAAAGGGGATCAATTTAAAACTGAATAACCTACAACCTTTGAATTAGAAGTCTCATTCTCTACCGACTGAGCTAGCCGGGCAATTTATCAGTTAATTTAAAGAAAAATAAAAAAATTGGCAAACAATGCATTTCTTTAAAACATCATTTAAAAAAGTAAAAGATGGTCGCACACTCAACTAATTAATAGTTATCTTCAAAAGGAATTGTTCCGTCCTTGTTCTTGCTCTGTTATTCTCTCGCTCTGTGTGCCTGCAGGGTGTAAAACGGTGCGCGCAGCTAAATGGGGAAGGGGGGCTACTCTGTTGTGTGAAGGCGCGTGCCCTCCGCGGGGACGCGCAGCAGCTCGCCGCTGGTCTCTCCCTCGCGTGTTTACGTTTCTGCTCGTGTTAAGCGGAGTTTCCTCGTTGTTTCTCAGTATCCTCCTCAATCTCAAACTCGTACCTGCTGCTCTAAAAATCCTCATTTACACTGCAATTCCAACAATGTGTTCTTTACATTGACACCGTGAGGTTTCGACTTTGCTCTGTTGATTCCACTTTGACAACATTTATTCACCACCGGTATTCAACATTCATTCACAGATTTATGCATACACATGTGTTTAATTTCTAAAATTTCATGCGGCCCTCACTTCGGTCGTCTTCTCCAGCCTTGCCGGCCTCAGAAAATTTGAGGACTTCTATGCGGCCCTCACTTGCCGGGGGGTCGACTTCCAGCCTTGTGGCCGGCCAGAAACTTTGAGGACTTCTAGCCGGCCCTCACTTCGTCGACTTCCAGCCTTGTGGCCGGCCTCAGTAAATTTGAGGACTCACTATGCGGCACACACTTCTGGGTCGTCTTCCAGCCTTGTGGCCGGCCTCAGTAAATTTGAGGACTCACTATGCGGCCCACACTTCTGGGTCGTCTTCCAGCCTTGTGGCCGGCCTCAGAAACTTTGAGGACTTCTATGCGGCCCTCACTTCGTCGGGGGGGTCGACTTCCAGCCTTGTGGCCGGCCTCAGAAAATTTGAGGACTTCTATGCGGCCCACACTTCTGGGTCGTCTTCCAGCTTTAACCGCTGGCCTCCTGTTGAGGACTCCTAATGCGGGTTCTGTTCGAACTCGGCTTCCAGCTTAATCAAACTGGCCTCCTATTGGGGACTTTTTATGCCAGGCTGTATCGTGATTTCCCTTTTTACGCTTTATACATCATTTAAATTAATTCAAAAATGTGGCAGTTCCAATACTCACATCCAATACTCCTGATCAAATTTAGAGTGTTCAATTTGACTGATTTGAAATAAACAGGTTCAGTCTTACCTTATTTGTAAACCGGCCGGTTTAATCAGTTTCTTGGAGCGGGTCTTAGAACAAGTGGTCCGTCTGGGATCTCAGGTGCTGTCCTCCTCAGGTCTCTGGACCGGTTTTCACAACCATTCCTCTGCTACCATTTGTTGGAGTTGGACAGCGACACACCACCTGGACGACACTCACTGGAAGAAAGAGCGGTAGACTTCTACGTTATATCTATAAGCTTTTTATTCAGAAATCAGGATACAAGTAGACATCATGCATGGACCCCCCTCCAGAGCTCTGACCGATGGCCTCAGCGCTGGAGAAAGGACGCCGTGCTTTGCCGCGCGGCCATTTAAATACCCGACGGGAACAGTTCTGATTGGACAGGAGCATAAGGGGGCGGTGTCTTCTCATTGGTTCTTGTTGCCAGCTCCCGCCTCTGCCGTCCCTTCATTGGATGTTGTGGCCAGCACATAAATGCATATATTTAGTAAGGGGGTTGTAATAAAATAAAGAGATGATTCAAGGTCCTTCTTTTGAGAAGGACTCCTGTCCGGTCATTCATTAATGAAGGTATGGTGCTGGTTCCTCTCAGATGGCTGACTGGACAAAAGGACCGAATCATTAAAGAGTGGGAAAGAGTGTGTGTGTGAGTTTGTGTGTGTTCAGAGTGGGGCCATACGTGACTCTAAGGAGAGAAACGGCCTCGTCCTAATCTTTCTGCCCCGGTGAGGTCAGGTGTGTGATTGCCCTTTCCTAACCTATGAATATAAAGAGCTTCTTTGGTTGTTGACCACTTCTAAGCTATACGTGATGCGGGGGACGGGGGTTGTGCATAGAACTTCCTTAGAGAATGTCACCGTTATCTTTATGGCGATCAGCCAGTTAACAGAAGGGCTCATTTGTAGATGCTTCAACATTCCTTCAGAGCTTCCCACCTTCCACCCAATCTTTATGCCCACAACGAAGAAAGGACAGCCAAGTTAAAATATATATTCTTTAACAATTCTCACCAATTGGACTAATTAAATTTAGAATGGTGAGTGCCAGATTGAGAAAGTTACGAAACTTAGTTTAGTGTAAATTAATAATTAACCCAGGGTTTAGCTGTTGTGTAGCTTTGTATTATGTAACTCTTCATTCCATACATATTTATTCAATTAGGTTAATTTACATACATGGAACGGTGCCTTGTCTTTTGTAGTGTAGACTATATTGCTTGTTTTGGCTTCAGCATGCCCCACATATCCTGAAAAGATGTTTCTACGTTACCTGACCAATTTGTTTGTTTGATTAAGACTGAAAATTATTTGGGAGTTTTTCCTGGTCCGATGCGAGGTTTTGGGGCAGGGATGTCTATGTGTACAGATTGTAAAGCACTCCGAGACTAATTTGTAATTTGTGAAATTGGGCTATACAAATAAACTGAATTGAATTATACACTAAATTTTTTAAAATCTTATGTGAGTAGATGGTAGAAAATGCCTTGCTCACCAAACCTGGAGGTGAAGATGTCCTTGAAGAGTACAAGTCAGGAAATTCGCTGAAGCACCGCACCCGTAGACAGCTTGTCAACATATTGGCCATATGACTGAAATGGATGGGTAAGTGTTTCTTCAAAATATTGTAGAATTTATTTCCACGTTTTTTAGACGTCAAAGGACTCGTGAGTTGTGCACATCTTTTATTTAAACTCTAGTCCTTAATTTGGTTGGATGTAAGTAGTTATCAGCACACACACCTTTTGCTTAATTTTTATTATTGTTGGCATCTGTATGATCAACAGCTGAATCAAGACTTCACACTGCTGTTTGGTGCTGAGACGGCTTCCAAGATGCTCGAGAAGTGGGATACAGCATTCAAGCCCACGGTCATCAAAGAGGCCAAACACCTGACTCCGTCAACTGAGCTGTGCCAACTTCTGACAGCTGCAGAGAACCTTCCAGAAGATGATCATACCGGTAAGCTACATGATATCCTTAATTTATTATCCAAATGGCTGGTGCTATTAACTTTGTGCATTCCAAGTACATATACATGATTTGTTTTGCCTCATTTACTCCTGGTAGACGGGGACAGTGACATGGCTTCTCTGCTGCTGCTTCTCCATCTCTTGCCACCCACAGCTGGACGGAAGAGGATCAAAATAAGTCCCAGTGATGCAGTGGGAAAAATGTTGCATTTTCACAAGGTATGTGTGTCTCATCTGTGTAAATCCCACAAGCCAGTTTTTCAGTTATATTAACTCAATAAAAAAGTGATTTAAGCTTGAAAAATAACAACTAATCTGAACATCTCAATGTTGCAATCTTTACAACAGTTCTTCAACAGCAAAGACTTTTTCGACACAGGAGCAAATCAACATTTATTTTATCTAACAGACTCAACTATGCAGTGAGCAGTTGAAAGCTTGCTAACTCTTCATTTTCCTACACTGCTTTAAAGTGATAATTCGAATTCTTATACACGCTTCACTGAGTGTTCCTTTTTCAAAATAAAGTGGGACTTAATTTGGGAGGAAGACACTTCCAGTGAAGCTCACATTTCATTTTTGCAACACAGGGCCAGATGACTGCTCAAATTGGAGGATCTATTAAACTCATGGAGCAATAAGTACCACTGCATGGCTAATAACTTGAGCTACGTTTTTCATGTTGTGTTTTTCAGTCATGCTGCAGCATCAGTGAACACCTGCTGGGAAGAGAGGCTAAACAACCGTACATCCTTGCTGTTGGCCGAAACAAAAACAGAATCGATGCCTTCTACATCGTTGTGGATAAACGGCTCATCCTCTGCCAAGCTACGAGCTCGTTGGGTGCTTTTGATGAACTATTTAAATCCCACTACGTGTTCAACCTGTCTTACGATGAAACTTTGGTCCCACTCTTCACCTTTGTGCAGACAACAGTCTACAACATCGATATTACAACAACAGATCAGTCTCCAAGAGTACGTGAGTTCTGGGCGAAGGTCTTGCACGTGGTTTAAAAATGAAGTGTTTCATTTGTGGTGTTGTACATGCGGCCTGCCAGGAGTTGATTTTGTAAATGTGCATGATGGTGCTTTGAAGATATTTTCTGAATAAAATAAAAGAATTGTATCAATAATTTATTGAAGTTCACTGTTTTTGGGGTGTAAGCATTTGACCGTATGTAGATATACAATTTTAGTGTTAATAGTAAATTTTTACATAGCATTAAACATGACGAGTGTTCGAAATCAACACTTACTGAAAGCAAACAACACAATTTAGTGTTAAAAGTACACTGCAATGTGTTATTAAATAACACTAAGAGTGTTAGAAATCAACAACAATTTAGTGTTAAAAGAACACTGCAATGTGTTATTAAATAACACCAAGAGTGTTAGAAATCAACAACAATTTAGAGTTAAAAATACACTGCAATGTGTCATTAAATAACACCAAGAGTGTTAGAAATCAACAACAATTTAGAGTTAAAAATACACTGCAATGTGTCATTAAATAACACCAAGAGTGTTAGAAATCAACAACAATTGAGTGTTAAAAGTACACTTTTGCGTGTCTTTTAACAACACTATAGGTGTTAAATATTAACACTATTAATGAGTTAAAATATTAACACTATGCAAAGTGTAAATTTAACTCGGAGCCGGGGCGGATTATATAAACACCAGCAAAGTGTTGATTTTAACACTATGCGAGTTAAATTCACACTTTCGATTTTGCTGTGTATACATACAATATATATATACAATATATATATATATAAAACAATGTAATAAAATATACACCATGGCCATAGATATTCACAGAATATGTTCTGGTGTATAGTTTTAATGAGGGTCTCAGTCCTTGTTCAGCAGCCTGATGGCCTGACTGAAGAAGCTGTCCCTCAGTCTGTTTGTGCGGCACTTGATACTGCGGTATCGCCTGCCTGACGGTAGAAGGGTGAACAGTTTGTGGCCGGGGTGGTTATTGTCTTTCATCATCCGTTTGGCCCTGGCCACGCACCGCTTGGTGTATATGTCCAGGATGGAGGGAAGCTCACCTCCAACGATGTACTGTGCCGACCGCACCACCCTCTGTAGTGCCCTACGCTCCAGGGCGGTGCAGTTCCCGTACCAGACGGTGATGCAACCTGTCAGAACACTCTCGATGGTACTGGTGTAGAATGATCTGAGGATGCGGGGGCCATGTTGAATTTCCTCAGTCGCCTAAGGAAATACAGGCGTTGTTGGGCCCTTTTCACCACGTGAGTGGTGTGCGTGGTCCATGTGAGGTCCTCGGAGATGTGCACGCCGAGGAACTTGAAGCTGCTGACCCTCTCTACTGCAACTCTGTCTATGGAGATGGGGGTGTGCTCTCCTCTCCGCTTCCTGTAGTCCACGATCAGCTCCTTGGTCTTCTTGACGTTGAGGACGAGGCTGTTCTCCTGGCACCACTGTACCAGTGATCCAACCTCCTCCCTGTAGGCTGTCTCGTCGTCGTCGGTGATCAGCCCCAACACTGTTGTGTCATCAGCAAACTTGATGATGGCGTTGGAGCTGTGCATGGCCATGCAGTCGTGGGTGTACAGGGAGTAGAGGAGAGGGCTCAACACGCATCCCTGAGGGGCTCCCGTGTTGAGGGTCAGCGGCTCTGAGGTGGTACTGCCCATCCTCACCACCTGGCGGCGGCCCGACAGGAAGTCCAGTATCCAGCTGCACATGGTAGAGTGCAGGCCTAGACCTCTGAGCTTGGTGTCGAGCTTGGCGGGAACAATAGTGTTGAACGCTGAGCTGTAGTCCACAACCAGCATTCGCACACAACAGTTCCTCCTCTCCAGGTGGGAAAGGCGGTGTGAAGTGCCATGGCAATTGCGTCGTCGGTGGATCTGTTTTGACGATATGCAAATTGCCATGGGTCCAGCGTGGCAGGCAACATGGAACAAATGAAGTCCTTGACCAACCTCTCAAGCATTTACTGACAATCGAGGTGAGGGCTACGGGTCTCCAGTCATTCAGGCAGGTTACCTTGGGGTGTTTGGGGACAGGCACAATGGTGGACATCTTGAAGCTCTCAGGAACAACAGCCTGGGACAGGGAGAGGTTGAAGATGTCTGCGAAGACTCCTGCCAACTGGTCTGCACATGCTCTGAGGCGCGCCCGGGATGTGGTCGGGACCTGCCGCCTTCGGATGTCCACCCGCTTGAAGGCTCTGCGCACGTCAGCCTCTGAGATGATCAGCAGGCTGGTCTCCTCGGCAGCGCTGCCTTGGCGGGCTGCCGTCACGTCGAACCGAGCAAAGAATGTATTTAGCTCGCCTGGGAGGGAGGTAGAGGAGTTCTCTTCACAGCTGGTTCTCCTCTGAAGTCCGTGATTGTCTGTAGCCCTTCCACACACCTCTCACGTCATGGCTCTTGAGCTTTTCCTCCACCTTGTTCCTGAACTCCCGCTTGGCAGAGCCGATGGTCTTCGGAGGTCGTGGCGGGCTCTTTTATATTCCGCCATATTCCCGAGTCAAAGGCGGTGTTACGCGGCGGAGTGCAGCGCGAACATCGCCATTTATCCACGGTTTCTGGTTGGGATAAATCCGAACCGACTTGGTAGGAACAACGTCATCTATGCATTTCTTGATGAACCCGGTGACTGAGGACGTACTCACTGACGTTGTTGTCCGACGCGACCCTGAACACATCCCAGTCAGCACGTTCAAAACAGTCCTGTAGCATAGACTCCGATTGGTCCGACCAGCGTTGCACTTCCTTCACAGCGATTGGTTGCTGCTTAAGCCTCTGCCTGTAGGCGGGAGTAGTTGGATGGAGCGGTGGTCCGATTTGCGAACGGTGGGCGAAGGAGGGCTTTGTATCCATCCCGGAAGGGAGTGTAGCAGTGGTCGAGAAACCGCTCCCCCCGCGTGTTGCTTGTTATGTGTTGGTAGAACTTGGAGAACTTTCTTCAGGTTCGCTTTGTTGAAGTCCCCGCCACAATGAAAGCAGCCTCGGGTGTGCCGACTCCTGCTCGCTGATCGCCCGTAGAGTTCCTTCAGCGCTATGTCCGTGTTAGCTTGAGGCGGAATGTACACAGCAGTTACGGTGACTGCTGTAAACTCCCGTAGCCAGAATGGTCGACACATGAGCATTAGGTACTCCAGGTCCGGGGAACAGAACGACTTGAGAGTATGTACATGACTTTGGTTGCACCAAGATCTGTTTATCATGAGACATACCCCCTCCACGATCTTTACCAGAGAGAGTCTTTGTTCTGTCCGCGGTGGACGGAAAATCCTGCCGGCTCGATGGCTGAGTCGGTAACCTCCTCCGACATCCATGTCTCCGTAAGGCAGATGATGCAGTTGTCCTTAGTTTCCCGGTGGAATTGAATACGAGCCTGTAGCTCGCATAGCTTATTGTCCAAAGACTGTACATTTGCCAGTAAAATGGTGGGTAGTGGGGGTCGATTGGCTGGACGTCTCAGCCTAACCAGCACGCCAGCTCGCTTCCCCCTCCGTCGGCGACGTTTGCGTGAGATCGCGCCTAAAATGGACGGAGATAGTTCCGCTGCTGTTCCTGGCGTGACGTCCGAGTAAGAGTTGAAAAACTCTGGTAGGCGGCGAGCAACTGCCGATCCAATCTCCAGAAGTGTGCATCTGTCGTACGTTAACTGGCTGCTAACGTTTTGTGCAAAAATAGTCGCAATAAGAAGAATAAATAACAAAAAACTACTACAAAATCCGGGAGCTCGCAACACAGCAGCCATCACGTACGGCGCCATATCACAACAAGTGACTAGTGAGGAGACCTTCAGAGGTTAACTCTATCAACAAGTGGCTAGTGAGGAGACCTTCAGAGGTTAACTCTATCAACAAGTGACTAGTGAGGAGACCTTCAGAGGTTAACTCTATCAACAAGTGACTAGTGAGGAGACCTTCAGAGGTTAACTCTATCAACATGTGACTAGTGAGGATACCTTCAGAGGTTAACTCTATCAACAAGTGACTAGTGAGGAGACCTTCAGAGGTTAACTCGATCAACAAGTGACTAGGAGGGTCCCGGTACCTCTGGGACCAGGAGGGTCCCGGTGTCTCTGGGACCAGGAGGGTCCCAGTGTCTCTCTCTCCCTTGGGTAAACGGAGGCCAGCATGGGAACAGAAGTCCAACCATGCAGAACGCCGAAGCCCTGCAGGTCAGTGATGACGGTCGCTCGAAGGTTCACAAGAGCTCCTCCCACTCAGTGATGAAGATGAGCAAGGAGTAACAACTCCCTATTTATTTATTAGTTGTTCCACTAGGTTACATATTCACACCAATCAGACTATTTAAGTCACGGTGAACGTTGAGTCTGAGATGTTTCATGTTTCAGAGCTTCATTAAGAGCACCAGGGGCCCTACAGGAGATGAAGAGCTGCAGCACCATGGGCCCTACAGGAGATGAAGAGCTGCAGCACCAGGGGCCCTACAGGAGATGAAGAGCTGCAGCACCAGGGGCCCTACATGAGATGAAGAGCTGCAGCACCAGGGGCCCTACAGGAGATGAAGAGTTGCAGCACCAGGGGCTCTACAGGAGATGAAGAGCTGCAGCACCAGGGGCCCTACATGAGATGAATAGCTGCAGCACCAGGGGCCCTACAGGAGATGAAGAGCTGCAGCACCAGGGGCCCTACAGGAGATGAAGAGCTGCAGCACCAGGGGCCCTACATGAGATGAATAGCTGCAGCACCAGGGGCCCTACAGGAGATGAAGAGCTGCAGCACCTGGGGCCCTACATGAGATGAATAGCTGCAGCACCAGGAGCCCTACAGGAGATGAAGAGCTGCAGCACCAGGGGCCCTACAGGAGATGAAGTGCTGCAGCACCAGGGGCCCTACAGGAGATGAAGAGCCTTCATGATATTCCTAAAACGGTTCTCACGCTGGCTCCGTCCACCTCTCACATGACGACTGAATAATAATGCAAATGAATTCCCTCTGAATATAGAGCAGCATTCATGTCTGGCTAATGGACCGCCGGCTCATTGGTATTCATCCCTAAGCCTGGCGGCGGCCGGTTGACGTCCTGACAACCAGGAAACAAAGCTGCTGAAGAGCCTCCGGTCCACTCGTCTTCGTCTTCTTCGTCTTCTTCTTCTCTTTCTCTCCTTTGCTCAAGATGTGGTCTAAGAGCAGCGTTTTCCTTCCATGAAAGAAGATCCAAGCGAGCCGTGCGTTTGATTCCCGCCCCGCCTCGGCCTCATTAGTGTTCATGGGGCTGCTGTGCGGCGAGGGGTCAGACGTGGGGTCGGCCTGGAGAGCTGGAGGACTCGTCTGTTGGATAGCAGACAAGCGGCTGCAGATTACCATCTTGCACTTGGGCTGACGGAGCTAAACGAGTGACAAGGACTTCCTGATGAGACGCCGCTCGCCCCTCAACACGCACATCACATGGAGGCCATGAAGCAGACCGTCACGGGATCACTCAGGTGAGCAAAAGGATCAACACTCTTCATCAGAATCAACACTCTTCATCACAATGAGGAACTGCAAAAGGAGAACATGTATGAAAACAATTTGGAAGATTACAGAAGAATAAAAAGAGAGATTGAGTTATCTGTACTGGAGACATCCTGGAGTTCAAACCACCATGGCAGTGAGGCGCCCCTCAGAATATATAAATATATATAGACACATATATATATATAAGTATATGTATATACATATATATATACATACATATATATACACATATATACAGTATATATACACATATATATATACATATATATATATATGTATATTTATATATTTATATATATATGTATATATTAGGGCTGTCAGCGCTAACGCGTTAATCTATGCGATGAATTTGGCCGCGTTAACGCACTAAAATATTTTAACGCAATTAACGCAACTTTGTTTACTTCCGGTGTTCGTTGAAGTTTTTTCACTCCTCTGAGTGTCAAACCGCAGCAGTACGGTTTGACACTGTTTACGTTTTTAGAACAATTTTTTCTCCGCGAAAATACGGAGCAGAAATCAGTTTAAACTCGTGGATGAATCAGTCGGGTTTCCTCCTGCGCTCCTTCCTCCGACCCACAGAGACGGGGGGGGGGGGGGGGGGCGACGTGTCGGGTGACGCGGCGCGGAAAGAACTCGTCACACGAAACCTTCACCGTGATTTGTCAATCCGTTTGTCTGTCAACATTTTGCGAAAAAAACAACCAATGAACATCACAAAGGACCTCCCACCTCACAGGTGAGGCTCATTAGCAGCCTGTCAGTCAGAGAGCAGAGAACACTGCAACAGGACAATGAGCCTCATTGTATAGAGCTGAGATTGTTCTGGAATGTTTGATGTAGAACACGTGGGTATGTGTCACATGCAAACGCCTTTAAAAGGTGAATTTATATTGTTTTGTAGAATGGAGACATGAGCCCAGCCTCCAGAGGGTGAACAGGACATATGTGAATGTCAGTCAGTTACCAAGGCCACTGGTTCTGCTGCTGTTTAATGGTAAAGATGACAGGACTTCTTTTTTTTTACTAATCTGGATGTTTCACTGAAGAAACAATTTATCATCCATGATATTAAATACCTCGCTGGCACTTTATAGGTAGGAGCCTCTTTGAAAACACAGCTCTGTGTGAAGTTTAGTCTTTAAAAAAGAAGAAAGATAAATAACTTTTAATCGCGATTAATGAATTTCAAAATGTGCGATTAATTAGTTAATTTTTTTTAATCGATTGACAGCCCTAATATATATATATATATATACACATATCTATAGGACGATAAATCACCCATTTCTTCATTGTCGGAGCTGTCACGGTTCACTGTTGTGATTATGGAATGGAGTGTTAAGGTTTCTACGTCAATGCGCGTGGAGCTAACCTTAGCGCGTGGAGCTAACGTTAGCGCGTGGAGCTACCGTTAGTGCGTGGAGCTACCGTTAGCGCGTGGAGCTAATGTTAGCACATGTAGCGTCTCGTGAAGATGCGGATGGCTTCATTTGGGAGGTGCTTCAGGCGTGGAGTGGCGGGACGCAGTCGGGACGTGACTCCCTGGTGATGAGAACCTGTTCACAGCCCTTTGAGAATATGTCTTTAAAAGCGATGCAAGGAAGCATTGATGGTAAATACACGTGTAACAGATGAAAGCGCGGCGTGCCGTGTGTCTCTGCTGTGGCTCAGTCTCGGTTTGCAATAGCAAAGTAAAGCTCAGTGAGTAAATTAAAACAAGCCGGTTATAAAAAATGTAATGCAAGACAAGCAAAGTAAGAATAATGTGTGCAGCCTCTGTGTTCACACACGGCCTCATGTGGAGATGCACTTATTTGCAAAACTATACTGGTGAAATGAACCTTTATTAAAGAGCAATATTCTCCATATACCACCTGCTGGTCTCATAATGAGAAGGGATTGAAACGAGGGAGAGGCGCTCGCTCGTTCAATGGCAGCCGGTTTCTTTTCATCAGCGAGCGCTTCAATAGAAGACAATGACGAGCAGGAGATAATGTACAGCACAAAGAGAACCATTTCCACGCTCTCAAGTCTTAACAAGGAGGTTTTCTGAAGCAATAACCTTATTAAATACAAGGGGTTGTCCAATTCGGTGTTGAAAAGAAAAATAAGGGACACAGGTAGACCAGAGGAGTCAAAGCCGTCTTAAAATGGTGAAGTGATGATGAGAACCTGTACCTGGCGGTGTCCACGCAGAGCTCCTCTACGTCATGACATCATCAACCAGCAGCCGGGATGGGGCGCTGCTTGAAACAGCTTTGCTAGATTGCAGCTTTATCTTTTTACGATTGCTGGAAAAAGGAGCTGGACTTTTAGTTGTGAAAATTTACTCATATTGACTTAGTCCAGTAAAGAACTTCTTTCTGGAGACTGAAGCAGGTGTACCAGGTGTTCCCGTCTGGCTGCAAACTGCTCGCTCACGGGCCTCAGAACACTCGACTTAGGAACCATGACGGGAAGAGGGATTGATCGTGATGTTGACCAACAGGAACACAGCAGTGCGTTCAGCACTCTGACCGCCTGACGCCCTGTTGCCACCACTCCATCTTCTCCAACCGCTGTGTTTCAAACTGGGAATCATGAAAGAGAAACACAAAGAAAAGAGAATGAAAGAGAGAGAGAGAGAAAGAGAGGGAGAGAGGAAGAGAGAGAGAGATAGAGGGAGAGAGAGAGAGGGAGAAAGGAAGAGAGAGGGAGAGAGAGAGAGGGAGAGAGAGAGAGAGAGAGGGAGAGAGGAAAAGAGAGAGATAGAGGGAGAGAGAGAGAGGGAGAGAGAAAGGGAGAGAGAGAGGGAGGGAGAGAGGGAGAGAGAGAGACAGAGAGAGAGAGGAAGAGAGATTTTTATTTTATTTTTGAAAAACACTTTATTTCACATTTTTTCAGCTTTTACATAGCTTCTTAAAAATAAAGTGCTTTACAAAATCAGATTGTTTAAAATAAAAAACACCACAACCAAAAAAAAACCATTAAAAACAAATAAAAACATGTTTTACCTAATAAAAAATGGTGCAAACACCAGCTCCTCCACCACCGAACAAACAATACCGTTAAAACCCCAGCGTTGTTTCAAAGCATCCAGGTCTCCAATGTGTTTATAAAACTTGAACTCCAGCCAGCGTCTGGCTCTGATGTTACAGAGCCACATTGCCCTGGCTTCCTGCCCCTCTCTGTTTTCCACCCGGGATTTTCTCGTTAAATAAATTGCCATTTTTGCTTCGCCTGATAAAAAATTTAGGAGCTGCCACTTTTCTTTTTCTGCTTTTTTGTAGGCAGCTCCCATGATAAAAACCTTCTCTGTAAAAACCACATTAAAAAGACTAAAAACCAATGTTAAAAGAGCGAAGAAACTCAAAAGTCTCTTACACTCGTTAAAAACATGGTAAATAGTCTCCCGGAGGTCGCAGAAGGGGCACTGGCTCAGGACAGCGGGATTAATTACCGAAATAAAAGCGTTGGACGCGACAGCACTGTGTAAAATCCGCCACTGGAGGTCAGCGGTCCTTTTCTTCAGGGGAGGCTTGTATAGGACCCCCCACTGCGGGCCAGGGCCTCCATGCCCAAGTCTCTCTGACCACACAGTGGGCGGTCTGTTGCACAGTCTGATCCTGTTGATGCTCTTCACGCAGTTAAAATACAGTGTCTTTTTGTCTGCTTTTCTCACTGTAAATGTTTCTGGGTGGGTTGTCTTTAGCAGGGGGCCGGTGAGTCCCCCTAGCCCCAGGCTGAGGGAGATGTCTGGGAAGGGGTCTGCAGGGTCCGGCTCTGCTCTCTTCTGGCTGTAGTCGTTGAGGAGTCTCCTCTCCGCCCCGGTCAGCCTCTGCCTCCACAGCTCCAGGAGCCTCCTCGCCACCCAGTCGGAATGCAGCCCCAGCAGGGAGCCCAGGGCCGGGAGGTCGCTCAGCATTGGCCCCACTGCATCCACCAACTGCTGCAGGCAAAGGGTCTTTGTTCGCAGCAGCACCCCCATTAGTCCAGGGGTGACACTGCTGCTAATGTCCATTCTTGTTTTATAAATTAATGGTTCTCTCAACAACCAGAACAGAGAGTCAGACTGTGGACACCTTTCGTGTTTAAAAAGGGCCCCCGACTTTAAAACACCCTGATAAAAAGGAGGCAGCCCACTTAATTTAAAAAAACTGGAGTCTATTAAAAACAGAGCAGTATCCAGCCCCAGGTTGTCAGCACGTCTGAGGATGCAGCTGGCCACGTCTCGCCACACTAAAAACCCCGGACTCGTTAAAAACTTCTGAACAAACTGTAATCTAAAAGTGGCCGTCCGGCTGGCCAGGTGGACAAGGCCCTGTCCCCCCTCCTCTCTGGTTAAAAACAGCACCTCCTGTGGCACCCAGTGTCACTTTCTTATTAAAACCAGGTAAAACTAAACCATGAAGGCTAGAGCGTATTTTAATGAGGAGGGGCTCGAGGGAGAGTGCGTAGAGCATCCCGGACAGAGCACAGCCCTGCCGGACCCCTCTACCCACTCTAAAAGGAGCACACAGCCTGCCGTTTATCTTCAGCACACTCTCAACTGTACAACACCTTGATCTTAGCTATGAAGCCTGCGCTGAACCCAAACTTCCCCAGAACTTTCCAGAGGAAGCCGTGTTCAACGCGGTCAAAAGCCTTTTCCTGATCTAGAGAAATCAGACCAGTGTCCATACCCAATGAGCTGGAGACCTCCAAAACGTCCCGAATGAATATACTGGGATGTCCCCTCCGAGGACATCCCAGTATTTTTTGTAAAATTCAGCGGGGAGGCCGTCGATACCGGGGGCGCGCCCTCCCTGCATTCCCAGCAGGGCAGCTTTCAGCTCTTGGGGGGTTATGGGTCTGTTGAGCTCCTCATTGGTCTCCTCGGAGACCTGAGGCAGCTCCCCACAGAGCCCCTCCATCGACTCTCCCTCCTCCCTATACTCAGTGGCATAAAGGGAGGAGTAAAACCCCACCGCTCGCTTCCGGATCTGGCTTGGTTCCACAACCGGCTGCCCTGCGTCCGTCAGCAGTGAGTGGATCACTCGCCCCTGCCCACTCCTCTTCTCCAGGCCGAAGAAGAAGCTAGAGGGAGTGTCCATCTCCGCGATGGTCTGGAATCGGGACCTGACCAGTGCGCCTTGGACTTTAACTTCGAACAGGTCGGCGAGAGCCGCCTTTTTACTTTTGAGGACTTCAATATGTCCTCGATCTCCTGTGGACTCTCTCAAACTTTCTAGGTCCACTATCTCAGTCTCCAGGTCCTTCATAGATCTGGTGACGTCTCTAGTGACGTTGAAAGTGTGCTGCTGACAAAGGAGCCTAATCTCTATTTTACCACGGTCCCACCACTGCCTAAGATTATTAAAATCACTCTTCCTCAGCCTAAAAATTCCCCAAAAATAAAACAACACCTCTCTAAAATTCCTATCGAAAGTTAAAACTGAATTAAAATGCCAATACGCGCTCCTGGGTAAAAAGTTCCTAATAAAAACATGACATAAAACCAAAGAGTGATCAGTAAAACCATCACCCTTGCCAGCCGTAGCCCCATCAGCAACATTTCTCTTGTTTTTCTTACTTTCCCCTCCTTTATCCTCATCACTTCTCACCTCACCCACAGCCTCCCCCCCACTGCTCTGGGCAGTTTCCCCACCTTTGCCACCATCTCCACCCTCACCAACACCCTTGCTACAATCACCCCCATTTTTTAGTTTTTTCTTATAATAATTTTTTTATTCTCCCTTTCTTCCATTTCCTTCTTCCTTTTCTTTATCCTCATTATTTCCCAGCTCACCCACCTCCTCCCCCCCACTGCTCTTGGCAGCTTTAGCCCCGTCACCACCATCACCACCATTTTGTGAGTCTATTTTTCCTTTTTTTCCTTCACTCTTATCCCTTCCTACCCCACCCACAGCCTGCCTTTCACTGCCCTGCCTAGCCTCACCACCATCACCATTACCATCGCCACCATCACCACCATCACTCATGCTCTCATTCATACCCACCACATGTGTGTCGGGTACAGCAGTAGTGACGCCGCTCGCCGCGCTCTCCGCTGGAATCGGAGCCGCCGCCGCAGCTGCCGCGCCGGTCGCCGCACCGGTCGCTGCACCGGCGCCGCCTCCTCTCAGAGACGCCGCGGTCGCGAGCCCCACCGCCGCAGCAGCGGCAGCTGCCATGCCCGCTTCTCCCCAAGCCAGCCCAACACGGTGCGACGCGCCGGACCCGCGCCGCCCGGACCAGCTGACGCCGGGTCGCCGCGCTTCGAGCAGACCTTCGCGGTGTGTCCCTCCTCCCCGCAATGAAAGCACTTCATCGCCGATGAAGACGCGTAGATATTATAGTTAACATCATCTACTCTGACGCTGAAGCGCAGGTTTAACTCCGCGCTCCGGTCGTTGAGTATCATATAAACCGATCTACGGTAACTCATGATGTGCTTCATCGAGCTCTCCTTGAACCCCGATGAGATCTCTCTCATCGGGGAGACCAGCTTTCCGTGCCGGGAGAGCTCTCTGCTGAGAAACTCATCGGAGATGAACGGAGGGACGTTTGACACAAGGACTCTGGTGGACGGCTGATCCAGCGGAAACACCTGCACAAACAAATCTCCCACCGAGAGACCCTCCTCCACCACTCGGCTCACCTTCCCCACCTGATCCAGGAAGATCACGACCGAGCCGTTCATCTTGGCGGCGGACTTCACGCTGCTGAACCCGACCTTCTTCCCGACTGCTCGGGCCAATTCCTCCACGCTGCACGAGGAGTCACCGGCGATCTTCATAACGTGTCTCCTCGTGAACACGGGGGGTGGAACCGGGCCAAACATTTCTGTCACGCACCGCGCCCGGTGAGGCACCGGCAGCGGGAAGACACCCAGAGAAAAAAACAAATAACCACCAAACAAATTAAACTACTGTGAAACCAACCAATACACCACATGAACTAAATACAAACAACTATGAAAGAACAGAAAAAGAAAGAGACACACACACAACGCTCCGCACGTTGGTGACAACAGGCCTCGCATTGCTGCCTGCCACTGTGCTGGTAAACAGGAAGTTACCTGTGGTGGTAAACAGGGAGTTACCTGTGCTGGTAAACAGGAAGTTACCTGTGGTGGTAAACAGGAAGTTACCTGTGGTGACATGTGGTTGTAAACAGGAAGTTACCTGTGGTGGTAAACAGGGAGTTACCTGTGCTGGTAAACAGGAAGTTACCTGTGGTGGTAAACAGGAAGTTACCTGTGGTGGTAAACCGGAAGTTACATGTGGTTGTAAACAGGAAGTCACCTGTGGTTGTAAACAGGAAGTCACCTGTGGTTATAAACAGAAAAGTCACCTGTGGTTGTAAACAGGAAGTCACCTGTGGTGGTAAACAGGAAGTCACCTGTGGTTGTAAACAGGAAGTCACCTGTGGTTGTAAACAGGAAGTTACCTGTGGTGGTAAACCGGAAGTTACATGTGGTTGTAAACAGGAAGTCACCTGTGGTTGTAAACAGGAAGTCACCTGTGGTTATAAACAGAAAAGTCACCTGTGGTTGTAAACAGGAAGTCACCTGTGGTTGTAAACAGGAAGTCACCTGTGGTGGTAAATTGGAAGTCACCTGTGGTGGTAAACAGGAAGTCACCTGTGGTTTTGAACAGAAAAGTCACCTGTGGTCGTTAACAGGAAGTCACCTGTGGTCGTTAACAGGAAGTCACCTGTGGTGGTAAACAGGAAGTCACCTGTGGTGGTAAACAGGAAGTCACCTGTGGTCGTTAACAGGAAGTTCTTCAACCTGTTGTTCAGTCTGTTGTTCAACCTGTTCAGTCTGTTGTTACAGTATTACAGTATTATAACATTATTATTATAGTTTTATTACAGTATAATTACAGTTTTATTACAGTATTATTACATATCATTACAGTATTATTACAGTTTTGTTACAGTATCATTACAGTATTATTACATGTCATTACAGTATTATTACATTATTATTACATATCATTACAGTATCATTACAGTATTATTATAGTATTATTACAGTATTATTACAGTATTATTACATATCATTACAGTATCATTACAGTATCATTGCAGTATTATTACAGTATTGTTACAGTATTATTACAGTGTTATTACAGTATTGTTACAGTATTATTACAGTATCATTACAGTATTATTATTGTTCCTCCCTTCTGTTCAGACCCAAACTACTTTCATCACAGAACCATCACATTCAAACCCTCATTGGATCCACAGTAATGAAATGGTGCCGTCTCTAATGGACCCCACTGACCCCACTGACCCTACTGACCCGTCACCTGAGGTCATGTTGCATAGGAAAGCATTTGGATCTTTTATTCAAATGAAGCTCTTCAGACAACAGTAAGCTCAAAGTATTTTACCATGGCAAGGTATCGGGGGGAAGAGACAAAGAATCACACATGTTGGGCATATCAAGGGAGAAGAAAGCGTCCATTAAATACTGATGGAAGAGAAAAGAGGATTAAAGTTGATTCATCCGTCTACATCATTTTAGACTTTTACAAATGATGGAGTTGGAAGCAGAAGCATTTAACTTTCCCCGTGACCAGAGGAGTGTGGTGCGGCCCAGCTCCGGCCTCATTCTCTGCAGAAGTCCATTTGACAGTTATGTGTTGCTTGTCATGACATCTAATTCATCCTCTGCCATCATAATTCCCTTTTACAAACCCCCTCTCACGCGGGCTCTCCCCTCCCCCACCTCTTCCGACTGGCATCCCTCCATCTCTCTAATCCTTCCATTCCTGTCATGTCAGATCTTAGCGGATGCCACGGGTCACTGCCTCACTTTCTGAAGAGACTGCAGCATTCATCAGGGAGCAGAGAGGGATTTACATCTCACGGCAGCATTTCCCCTCCATTTGTTATAATGTCAGGTCACTGCACTGCTCGGCGAGCAGAGTGGGAAAGATAATGGCTCCAGCACACTCCCTCCCCATTTATTACACACTCACTGGCTCTGACCTTGTCTGCAGCTCGGGATGCATTCAGGTGTCTTTTTTATGCCCGCCTGCACTACTTTGAGTGGCCAGCTAGCAGGCTAGCTAGCGGGCTAGCTAGCTGGGATGCTTTCTGAAATCCAGGCGGCCTTTGTTGTCCCTTGGCAATGGAGTGGCCGACCCGTGTTCAGACGCTATGGTTTAGAGGTTTCCTCCAGCCCTGGACCAAGGAAGCCTTCTATCATGTGATCGTCATCAGAACCACCAGCCCCACAAGTCCCTTTGCTTTGCCTCATCCTCCAGCGCCTCCAGGCCACAGAGGATATGTTCTATCCACAGCATGTGCTGGGTCTTCCCAGTTGGAGGCACTTGGGGCCTCTAGTGGGACATGTCCTTGTCATAACCAGGAGGCTGGACCACCTGTGGTTCTCAGCAGAGCCCCATCCAGATGTGTGAGCTCCTCCCCGTGTCTCTAGAGCCAAGCCACCCTGCTAAGACAAGTCATTTGACCATCTGTTGCCGTGATCTTAATCGAGTCAGTTATCACCCAAATATATTTTGGACTAGCAAAGCAGCCTTCAGACTCGGACTAAGAACTGTGCATCAGTGCATCTGCTGTCCCACTCCACCTGCTCCCCCAGCCCGCCCTCCTCCTGTTTATCAAGAAGAAGACCCCTGGAGACCCACACTGCTTCCCTTGGAGCAGCAGACTTCTCTGTCTTGTTGAGGTGGAGCTTCAGGCTGAATGCAGACCCCTGGTCATTACATCATCATCATCATCATCATCATGAAAAGTCTAAATCTTTTTTTTTTTTTTTTACTTTTGGAACCTCAAGAATAGATCTGGTTTGGACGAACAGCGCAGGCTAAGTATTAGCATCCGCAATGCTACGGCTAAGAAGAACCGAGAGGTTCTAAAGACCTCATTAGAGCCACAGGCAGGAACCGGCATGTCGTGGTGATGATCAGAGCTCATCTCTTCAAATCGTGGCAACTCTATAGGACTATTACATGATTTTGGGGAGAAAGATGAACGATTAGCTCGACATCCACTGTGTTTTCTGGCTGAATACAGAACAATTGAACTGAAGCAGTGGTGAGATGATTAGACATGAAGTCCAAAGGGAGATTGATGCAGCCTCATCTGTTGCTGTAGCGGCAGAATAAAACACGGAGGTCGCAAACAAAGACGAGGTCTCTGTTTGCGTCATGTGGCTCAGGGTTTTGGGGGTTTGTCGATGTGAGTGATGACAGATGAGCCCTCGCAGTGCATCTTGGGACCTTTGGAGGAATACAAGTGTTTCAAAAAGCTGGTTCCTCCGACGTATGAGGGAGCTGAGCAGGGCGCAGCTTCGAGAAGAGGTGCCTTTACTCACTGCTCTGCTCATCATCTGACCCTGGTGCTCTTGCATCCAGCAGCATGCAGGACCGCCTGGGGGACTTTGTATTAAACAGGTGAGGGACTAACATCATTTCCCAGAAAGTCCAGGAAGCGTACCCACTGATTGGCTGATGAAGCAACATTTACCAAGAAGCACCCATGAGATTTTTTTTTTTTAAATGGTTTATTTAATAAGGGACAGTGCACATTGATAAAAACATTGCAGTAAATGTGCCAGAGTTAGCCAAGAGGCTATTTTTCATCTGTAGTCCCAATGTTGCTGATGTTAAGAACAAACCTAAAAACATAAGATTGCAAATACAATCTACAGATAAAGCAAATAAAATAGGGGAGAACAATGTTAAAATGGACAGAATAAAAACATAATGTCAGAGATACAACATAAAAGCTTACAGACTAAATGTGACATACAACTGCAAACAGGTGAACGACAAGAGAAGACACACAGGTGGAGTAAACGACCGACCAGCAAGTCAAGACATACAGAGACCGGACAACAGACAGACAACAACTGACAGACAGACAAAATGAAAGTCCAACCTTGAAGCTCAAACTCAAGACTGTTGCAGACAATAAGCATGAACCAACCTGATGGGGGCGCTGTGTTCTGCATTATGAGCCACTATCCAGATGGAGGTGACACCCTGAAGACGAGCGTTGGCTGTCAGCAACATGCTTCTTCATTATGGTGTACGAGAACATCTTCAGTGAAACAGAAGTACTCTGAGAGTGCAGCAAAGCTAAGTGATGGACATCGGATGTGGTGAGCACTATTCTACTATACCATTGGATTTGTGGAACGCCACACACGATTTGAACCCAAATGCACCACACCTGGAACTAGGGACGTGTCCGAGGTCAAAGGTCAGTCACAGATGCATCCTCGACGACTGGAAGCTAGGTCTGAGCTTCCTGGTGAGCTAGCCTTCTTCGGTGGGGTCGATTGTACAATGTAATGAAATGTCTCAGCATTGGACTGAAGCTCCTCCAGCTGGTGCTAACGACAGCCACCGCGCCACGTCCTTCTCTGCTTTGAAGAGACTTAAACACAACGCGTCAACAGTGTAGAATCCTGGTAGATGTAATCTCAGATCTGTTTTTAGGTTGTTTTGTGACTTCTGACTCTCAGGAATACAGTTGGTAAATAGCCTCTTGGCTAACTCATTTACAGGAATGTATTTATTAATGTGCAATGTCCCTTATCAAATAAACCAAAGTACAAACACAATCAGAATCAGACTGAGCAAGGACGACTGGACTGGTCTGGATCAGGAAGCAACATGGCCACCGGAGCTGACCGCCTCATGCAATGCTGCTGTTTCCACCACACACATGAGACGCTTCAACAAAGATACGCAAAGCCAGAGTCATCAAATCTGTACCTTACCTGTGTGTGTGTAAAGAATGCTGATGTGAAGTATAACCAAACAACCAGGAGTCAAGGTGCTGACACACCAGGAACCCTTTGGGCGATGTGGCCAGATGCTTCCTGCGAGGAGAACAGACCAAACACCTAGAAACAGATGTTTACCGGGGATTAGTTCCTCACCTGAGCTGCAGTGGGAGAGCTTGTAGTTCATGCAGCCATTTGTTGCCTCAAGCTGCCGATGGAGTAGTGATTAAAGCTACTCTGTCCATGTGTTTGTCAATCTGACACAATGATCAATGGTATTCAGAGAAGTAAGAGATGGGGAAACATAACGAGATGGGCGTCATCTGCATAGCTGTGAAAGGATAAAGATCAAGGAGCGAAGTGCCCTGTGGTGGAGATAAAGATAAGGGGACCCAGTACTGAACCTTGAGGGACCCCAGAGTGAGGATACACTGTTCAGACTCAGAAGCTCTCTGTAAGTCACTGAGTTGTGACCAGGCAGACGGCTGAGAGCAGGTGGAGGTGTGCTGCAGCATCAAACGTCCTCGAAGCTCCAGCGAGATGTCGATGGAGGGATGGAAGTTGCTCTGTGTGGGTCCTCCATGACATCAAGGACGAGTCTCAGCTGATGGTTGGGTCAAGAGGTTTGTTCTGCTGCAGAAAGTCAAAGGTTTTTAGAAAGAAATGAAATAAGAGACGGGTCTGTAATTCTGGTCTGATATTCTCTTTAGGGATTCAAGGGTAGAGGAAATAGAAAAGAGTTTTCGTGGGTTGGAGAAGGAATGACATTTTATCTTCTATCTCCACTGGTTTAGCTTGAAGTTGTCGGTTCCGTCCAACAGAACCCTGCAGACCCTGATGCCCATCACTGCTCCAGAGCTCCAGGGTACCACCAGGCTTATTAACAACCGGTAGGAACATGAGGAGTGAAACAACTCGGCGACATGGGGGGAACAGTTCCAACTCAAGGCTCTATCAGAGGGTTACAGGTGGTCTCATGGGGTGTCGGGTTTATTCCATTAGGGGCAGCGGCTTCTGATTGTGACCGAGAGGTCTGTGTGGAGGTAGACGGAGTGCCTCTGAAAGGGTCCACATGATTAATGACCTGCAAATGCCTTATCTTTTCATCTGATTAAATAAAATTGAATGGATTTTTACAGTTTATAATAAAGTGCCTCCACGGGGCTGAAATGACATGCTTGAGAAGCTCTGGGGTGGGGTGGCTTGGAAAGAGACTGCGAATTAGTGCAAAGTGTGTGCATGTGCATGCATGTGTACACCCATGAATGCATGAATGAATCCATATATGGTGGTGTATTTGTGAGTGGCGTGGGTGTGTGTGTGTGTGTGTGTGTGTGTTACCAGATGAAAGTCTTCAGACCTTGAGTGTGTGGTGTTGTGAGGCAGAACACATCCGGTGACATTAGCTGCCACAACCACGTGAACGCCAGCCTGGCAAAGTTTCTTTTCAATTTCCTGAGCGTCTGATGGAGCGCTGGAGCGTCGGGGGTCACGCCTCCTCAGACGGCGAGCTGCAGCAGGATGTTCCAGTGTTGTGCTCCTCGTACGTCTGGCAGAGTGGAACAACACGGCGCTGTCCCCTCAGTCATAAAATACAGATTGTGCTTGAGCTAGTTTAAGCTTATTGTATATTTACTGTTCTAAACATTACTGACATCTCAAGAGACACACCTGGAAGTTTCATTTCTAGGATTAATGTGCGTCGCTGCATGATGTCCTTTATATTTGAATATGCTCTGATAACCTTTGTTAGCTTGAAACATGACACAAGGTTATAGAGAGCGTGACCATTGGTGCAGCGTGGGTCAGATGTACCCTGACTCAAGCCCCCTGACTCAAGCCCCTTGACTCAAGCCCCTTGATTCAAGCCCCCTGACTCAAGCCCCTTGATACAAGCCCCTCGATTCAAGCCCCCTGACTCAAGCCCCTTGACTCAAGCCCCCTAACCCAAGCCCCTTGAATCAAGCCCCTTGACTCAAGCCCCTTGATTCAAGCCCCCTGACTCAAGCCCCTTGAATCAAGCCCCTTGACTCAAGCCCCTTGAATCATGCCTGTTGAATCATGCCTGTTGAATCAAGCCCCTTGACTCAAGGGGCTTGATTCAACAGGCATGATTCCTTGATGTCGACCAAAATTCCTTTTCGATGGCTTCCGTAGACTACTCCCCCACCTGAGTATTGTCTTCAGGCCCCGTCAGACTGATCTCTACCAGAGTGTTGCTCCATCCACACTAGTGCTCTACTTTAAAACACGTTGCAATGACCTCCATCCGGACCGCTGTTGAAGCTCCATTTCAGAAGAATATCTGCTCACGTCACCTGAAATGTGCATCACATGAGCGTTCTCTTGCTTTGGGGTGTTGGCTGATGAATATTTCATGAGTTTTGTCCTGGAAGAGGATCATGTGATCGGGCGTGACCAATCAGACGTGGTGACTAACAAGACCCAGTGACGAAGTTTATAAAGGTCTCTGTTATTTGCCTGTCAGACTGAGATCCGCTGGATGTTGACGTTAAATCTAAAACGTCTTCGGCTGTGTTTTGGGGGTTTATAAAAAGCAGGCGTAGTGTTACCAACAGGGAGAAACGATGTGTTCCTTCAAACTAAAGCATAGTTATGTGGGCGTGGCCTCCTGTTGCTGCTCCGACCTTCAGCCTCTGAGCCCGACGACGAGCTGCACATGTTGTCATACATACAGTAGAAATCTTTTTCACACGTTTCTTTTGTTAAATCAATCGACTTTGTTCTGCTTTAAATGGATGATCAATAATTGACTTTGATCAAATCCCACATTCATCCAATATGATGCTGGTGGTTTCCATCATGCCTCCAGCTGCAGCGTATTCATGACAGCATCACTGTCCACTAGAGGGGAAAAGCGGAGCGCGAGAAGACAACGTGTCCCCGTCTGGGTGGAGGACGAGGTGTCCGTGTCTTTACTACGCCAGGTGTCCTGAGCATCGATCGGCCTGAGCGTCTCTTTGAGGAGCAGGTCTCTCTTCATCAACATCAAACCCAGTGGAGCAGACAAGCGGCAGTGTCCACAAGCTGTTTACACGGTGATGGCCCTACTTAGTGCTACAGCCACGCAGGAGAGACTAACGATGCTGATGCTGCTGCTGCCACGGCCAATCACACCAGGCGACATTTACAGGAGGCTACAGAGAACAGGCTGAAACAGGGCAATTTATCAAAGGTCAGCCATTCGTGAGTTTACAGCTTGGTGAGGAAAAGAAGAAGAAGAAGCAGATGATGAAGAAGAAGTAGAAGAAGATGAAGAAGAAGAAGAAGAATATGAAGAAGAAGAAGAAGAACAAGAAGAGGAAGAGGAAGAATAAGAGGAGGAGCCTTCAAAGGCTTCCCGTGGTCTTCACTTGTGTAGAGAAGTCGTCTCTCCAGAAGCTGTGATGTCATCTGTTGGTCCTTGTCTCCCGACACACTGTGTGTGTGGGTGTAGTTGTGTGGTTGTGTGTGTGTATGTGCATGTGGTTGTGTGTGTGTGTGTGGTTGTGTGTGTGTGGTTGTGTGTGTGTATGTGCGTGTGGTTGTGTATGTGTGTGGTTGTGTGTGTGTGTAGTTGTGTGTGTGTGTGTGTGGTTGTGTGTGTGTGTGTGTGTGTGTGTGTGTGTGTGTGTGTGGTTGTGTGTGTGTGTGTGTGTGTGTGTGTGGTTGTGTGTGTGTGGTTGTGTGTGTGTGTGGTTGTGTGTGTGTGTGGTTGGGTGTGTGTGTAACCGTGCAGCAGCAGCAGAACAGAGTTCAGCTCCATGTCTTCATGCTCTCTCCTCTCGGGGAGCAAAGTCAGAGGCACTGAAGCATGCGGCGGAGGGACTGAAGCATGCGGCGGAGGGACTGAAGCATGCGGCGGAGGCACTGAAGCATGCGGCAGAGGGACTGAAGCATGCGGCGGAGGGACTGAAGCATGCTGCGGAGGGACTGAAGCATGCGGCGGAGGGACTGAAGCATGCGGCGGAGGCACTGAAGCATGCGGCAGAGGGACTGACGCATGCGGCAGAGGGACTGAAGCATGCGGCAGAGGGACTGAAGCATGCGGCGGAGGGACTGAAGCATGCGGCGGAGGCACTGAAGCATGCGGCAGAGGGACTGACGCATGCGGCAGAGGGACTGAAGCATGCGGCAGAGGGACTGACGCATGCAGCGGCGGGACTGAAGCATGCGGCAGAGGGACTGATGCATGCGGCAGAGGGACTGATGCATGCGGCAGAGGGACTGAAGCATGCAGCGGAGGCACTGAAGCATGCGGCAGAGGGACTGACGCATGCGGCGGAGGCACTGAAGCATGCGGCAGAGGGACTGACGCATGCGTCAGAGGGACTGAAGCATGCGGCGGAGGCACTGAAGCATGCGGCAGAGGGACTGACGCATGCGGCAGAGGGACAGAAGCATGCGGCAGAGGGACTGAAGCATGCGGCAGAGGGACTGACGCATGCGACGGCGCTATGCAACCGGCCCTCTTAATGGCATCCTGACAAACAGCTGGCCGTCCTATCTCACATATCGGTTCCCTCTCTCCGCTCCGGGCCGCCGCTGTTCAAACAGCTTGTGTCAACAGCCGGACCCTCAGCTGATCGGCCTTGGAGCGTGAGTTGTTCCAGGTCCTGCTGATGGGCCAAACCACGAGACACAAACAGCTCTGCACCAGAGACAGTGTCTCTCTCTTCATGTGAACTCTTTAATGTCTGGATGCCAAAAAGAAGCAGCGCTGACAACACAGGGTTGTTTTTTATTCTTTGCTCGCTTACAGCTAGCTGGCAAATAATCCTCTTCAGAAGAATGCACTGAGACATGCGTCAGTGATCTATCGATGATATTCTTAGACAAACGACACATGAAGTAGTCATTGGACTTTTGATGCTTAACAAACCCAACTCCTGCTGTATGGGGTCGAGGGGTAAGAGGTAAGGGAGGGAGAGGGTTAGTTGGGGGAGAGAGAGAAGGTCGGCGGGTGGCCGGTGTCCGGTAGCTGGTGGGAACGGGGAGTGGAGACTCGTGGGTGGGGGTTGTCTCTTCTTGGAGCTTCGGAGGGCTGAATCCCCCCGTTCCTGTGAGGGATGGAGGAGGGTATGTTTTGAACAAGGGGTTGGGGGAGCGATGTAGAGACATGGTCACAGGGAGATGGGCGGTGCGCTCGGTTGAAATGCTTAGTGCGCAGGAAATGAGCGACGTTGGGGGCGTGGCCTTTGTTCCCAAACTAAGTTCTGTAAAACTCCATTTATTTCAAATAATAATCTGTTTTTCTTTGAACATGCATCCTGCGTGCCCTCGGTGGTCCGTGGTCTGTCAAATATATTTGGAACAATTTCCTTCAGAATTAATCGAAAGAGTCTCAAGCTTTAATCGGGTCGTCGTTGGCATCATGTCGTGCTAGTTAACTTCCATTAGCCTTGTGCTAGTTCACTTCCATTTGCATTGTGCTAGTTCACTTCCATTAGCATTGTGCTAGTTCACTTCCATTAGCATTGTGCTAGTTCACTTCCATTAGCATTGTGCTAGTTCACTTCCAATAGCATTGTGCTAGTTCACTTCCATTAGCATTGTGCTAGTTCACTTCCTTTAGCATTGTGCTAGTTCACTTCCATTAGCATTGTGCTAGTTCACTTCCATTAGCCTTGTGCTAGTTCACTTCCATTAGCATTGTGCTAGTTCACTTCCATTAGCCTTGTGCTAGTTCACTTCCATTAGCATTGTGCTAGTTCACTTCCATTAGCATTGTGCTAGTTCACTTCCAATAGCATTGTGCTAGTTCACTTCCATTAGCATTGTGCTATTTCACTTCCATTAGCATTGTGCTAGTTCACTTCAATTAGCATTGTGCTAGTTCACTTCCATTAGCATTGTGCTAGTTCACTTCCATTGATTTGATGTATTTTTTACTTTATATTAGTTTTGCTTTTAATCAACTGTGAGCACGTTCGAGACATTATATATGACCTTGTCAATAAAATCAAAACACTAATTCATAATAATGAATGAATAAATGGAAACAGCCTTTTTTAAGTTCAATATTTGAATGACTTAATGTTCGTAATGAAATGACCAGCCTGTGGTTCACGGAGTCGCTGCGATCACATGAATGAATCCGGCGCGGTGATGTTTGCGTGCCGCCGGCAGCTCGGCCTCACATCAGCTGCACTTCTTCAGCCGGCAGCAACAGATGCTGCCGGCCGTCAAATGGCCTACAAAGCACACGCTACTCCTTTAATCCGGTGTGTAGCCAGCATTAAAAATGGGATTGAGACGGATACGATTAGATTATGCCTGCGGGATTTGAGAAAATGTAAAAGCCTCATTTAGGGTTTAACATAATCTCCTTTCACTCCCGGCGAGCATCAAGCCTCCAGCAGATGCCAGATACACTTTGTATAGTTGTCTTATTCCATTTCATCCTCTTCTTTTTGGATTGGGCCCTTTTTTTATTATGAGTGCCTTTTTTCTCTTCCTGGGGATTTGTCGGATTCATATTGTGAAAGCTTCGGGCCACTTGTGTATGTTTGGCCCACAGAGCAGATCCATCGGCTTTTACGTTGATTTCTACTTCAACGAGAGATCGGATTCATATCCAGCTCCAAATTAAAGTGAGTGCTTTGGGGAGATGACCCTCCTCTCCAAGTGAAAGCATTGTGTCAGACTGCAATGCGATGTCCTCCTACAACATCCACTTGGTTTAGTAAGTAAGTAAGTAAGTAATTTATTTTCCATAAATACATACATAACGTGTACATACTGGCAGACATTAATAACAGAAAAAAATGTACGAATGGAGGACCGTCCAAAGACTGAGGTCTGTAGGCTCCTCTGAGATGAGGAGTTGGACGGCCCCTCCCCTAACCCTTTCACCCCCCCCCCACCCCTACCAACTACTACTACGGGCACACAGACAGTACACACACATATGGATGAAAACATAAAATGTCGTACAAGCAACAACAACATAAAACCAGAATAGGAAAAAGAAAAGAAAACCAAAAGAAAAATAAACAATCATAGTAAAAATATTAATAAAAGACAAAATGTGAACTACTGATAATTTAGAAAAAATAAATAAAAATAATATCACGAACATCAAATTATGGATATACATTTTATTTTAAATATTTTTTCCTCTATTGTACTGTGCCGCCAGGCTGCATATCAATATTAAAAACTTTCAAAAAGAAGTGAGATGGCGTTTAAGGCGAGAACCAAATGCCTTGGTGCTGGATGCCGATTTGACCTCGTCCGGAATTTGTCTCCAGAGCTTTGGACCTCTACAGATGAAGCTTTTAAATACAATGTCCACTATATGTTTATTTATATGAATGCCACCACGCAGCCGCGTGTTGTGGTCGTAGACATTAGTGTTCCTTGTGAACATACGTAACAGATTATGTGGCAGATTATTATTCATAAATCTGTACATAAAAATTCCTGTTTGACACAAATGTAGATCTGTAAATCTCAGAATGCCCAATCTCTTAAAAAGCGGCTCAGTGTGTTCATTATTCTTCACGTTGCAGATAATCCGCACAGCCCTTTTTTGTTAAATCTCGATACATTTGACCTGAGTTTTAGCTGCGGATCCCCAGAGCATATTACAATACAAGAGGTGCGGATGGACAAGGCTGTGGTACAACAAACGCAGATTTTCTGTTGAGAGTATATTTTTTGCGGAGCGCAGGGCAAATGTGCCGCTTCGTATGCGCTTCCGACAGCTGTCAATATGTTGATGCCAGCGCAGATTGTCGTCAATATAGACACCAAGGAACTTGGTGCACTGGACTTTTGAGACATTTGCCCCGTCAATCTCAAGCCTAAAATCTTGATCTGGGGGATTATTTGATTTATTTATGAGCATATAATTAGTTTTCTGTGCATTTAGAGATAACTTGTTCGCTTTGAACCAATCCGATACAATTTTTAGCTCTTCATTTGCAGTTTGATATAAGTTATGGTGGTCCTTCGATGAAATATAGATAGTTGTGTCGTCAGCAAAGAGGATGCTTTTAACACGTTTTAAGACTTTTGGAAGGTCATTTATGTACAATATAAATAGCAGGGGTCCCAATACAGAACCCTGTGGTACTCCACAAGTTATATCATATGATTTTGATTTGAACCCCTTGTATTTCACATATTGTTTTCGACCACGAAGATAACTTTTAAACCACTCGAGTGCCGTACCTCTAACACCATAATGGCTCAGTTTTTTTTTAAGTATTGAGTGATCGATTGTGTCAAAAGCTTTAGAAAGGTCCAGGAATAATGCCAGAGTGTTCGCTCCGTGTTCAAGTGCAGTGTAGGTGTCAAACAGAAACTCAGTGACCGCGTTCTCAGTCGAGTGCTTTGGTCGAAAGCCGTATTGGCTTCCGTATAACAAGTTATGCTTTGCAACAAAGCTGTACAGTCGTTTATGAACGACCTTTTCCAAAATTTTGGAAAAGCTTGGCAACAGAGATATTGGACGATAGTTAGTAAAGTAAAGCTTTTCTTTGGCTTTGTAAATGGGGATCACTTCAGCGATCTTCATATCATCAGGAAAAACTCCCTCCGATAATGATTTGTTTACAAGATGTGATAATGGAGTGGCCAACGATTGATCAAGTTGTTTGACTAGATTCATGCTGATACCGTCGTGACCGGCGCTTTTCTTTGACTTAAAGCTGTTTATTATTTTAGAAATTTCATCCGGGTCGACAGGATTAAGAAACATCGATTGAATTGTGGATGATTGACCAAGATACTCAGCAAACGAGTGATCAGAGCATCCAATTTGGTCTGCATATTTCACACCTATGGTAGCGAAATATTCACAGAACCCATCTGCAATCTTTTTAGGGTCAACTTCCTTTTTGCCATTGACATAAAATACATCCGAGATACGAGACTTGTCGTTGGATTTGTTAATGATTGAGTTAATCACTCGCCAAGTCTTCCTTGAGTCGTACTTATATTCATTGAGGAGGTTAGAGTAGTACAATTGTTTTGCGTCTCGTTTGGCTTTGTTTAATATATTTCTGTAGGTGAGAAATTTTGCCCGCGCAGGATGACAGTCTTTTTTCCCCAGCTGGAGTTTGAACAGACGATCACGCCTGCGTATCGAGTTCATCAGACCCACCGTCATCCAGGGTTCTCTCATAACATGCTTGCGAGAAATACGAACAGTTCTCGTAGGGGCGTGATGATCCAGTATGCTTATAAATGACCGAGTGACTGCGTTACTTGCTTCGTCTATGGTCATGTTTTGTAGGTCAGACCAGTCAACATTGGACAGAGAATGATTAATATCTTGCAGCGTCTGATCATTGACAGATCGCGATGTGATAACGAGAGGCTGCTTTTTTTCATTAACCTTATTTCGTTCCCCCATAAGCATTAGACACGGCAAATGGTCTGAAATATCAGAAAAAATAACAAAGGAGATCAAGTTGCAGATGTTCTCCTGGTTAACATCAATGTTGTCGATGAGAGTGGAACTAGATTTAGTTATTCTTGTGGGAATTGTAATCGTAGGCATAATACCACAAGCGAAAAAGGAGTCCAGTAATGTCGAAGTTTGTTGATGGGAATCAACTTTCAAAAGATCGAAGTTTTGATCCGTCCCGATCACAACGTTAACAAAGTTGTTGTCCTGGATCTGTGACAGTATAGTATTATATCGCTCAATAGATTGAGACTGATTAGTGCCTGGGACTCGGTATATCTCGCCAACAAGACATGGCTTTTGCTTGTGGTTTAATTGGACTTCGACAAAAATGGACTCAAACTCTCCCTCGATATTCACACCAATGTCAACTCTATCCTTGGAGATGTATTTCTCAGCAACATATACTGCCACGCCACCTTGTTTAATGTTAGCGCGATTTTTGCAATATAAGTTGTACCCAGGGAGGGTATACAGTTCCTGGCTTTGGTCAGTCAGAAACGTTTCACAGAGAAGTATGAAGTCGACATTAATTTTCTGCTGCTCAAGCCTGAATAACAGATTCTTTAGCCGATCGAATTTATCAGCTACACTGTGAATATTTATGTGCAGAGAACAATAAGAGAAGTCCCGTTTTATCCGCGCTATGTTCATAATATCCTCGACTTCAGAGTAAAAACATTTTATGTTATTGTCAAAAACCCTGACATCCAGAAGCACACACATCCTAACAAGTGAAGAAAGTGAACATGTTATAAGCATGTTAAACATCTGAAGTGATCAAAATACATGCTGATCCAGAAGTCCGGATCGTTGTCAGAGTCAACCAATGAGTAAGCAGTGTTCGGAGTCAACCAATGAGTAAGCAGTGTTCGGAGTCAACCAAGAGTAAGCAGTGTTCAGAGTCAATCAATGAGTAAGCAGTGTTCAGAGGCAACCAATGAGTAAGCAGTGTTCAGAGTCAACCAATGAGTAAGCAGTGTTCAGAGTCAACCAATGAGTAAGCAGTGTTCGGAGTCAACCAATGAGTAAGCAGTGTTCGGAGTCAACCTATGAGTAAGCAGTGTTCAGAGTCAACCAATGAGTAAGCAGTGTTCAGAGTCAACCAATGAGTAAGCAGTGTTCGGAGTCAACCAATGAGTAAGCAGTGTTCAGAGTCAACCAATGAGTAAGCAGTGTTCAGAGTCAACCAATGAGTAAGCAGTGTTCAGAGTCAACCAATGAGTAAGCAGTGTTTAACACTGTATTCAACACAATGGTTCTCTTAGATTCTATCCATCTAATTGACTGTTGGCTAAGTCCCGCCTCTTAAACACAGAGTGGCTGCAAGCGAACCGCCTGCCAGAATCGGTTCCATATTGTTTCACAGTCAGTGTGTGTGTGAGTGTGTGAGTGTGTGTGTGTGTGTGTGTGAGTGTGTGAGTGTGTGTGTGTGAGTGTGTGAGTGTGTGTGTGAGTGTGTGTGAGTGTGTGTGTGTGTGTGTGTGAGTGTGTGTGTGTGTGAGTGTGTGTGTGAGTGTGTGTGTGTGCATGTGTGTGTGTGTGTG
>NC_079394.1:31549702-31572202 GCF_029220125.1 Pseudoliparis swirei | reverse complement strand
CTACCTCTCCACCTCCACCTCTACCTCCACCTCTACCTCCACCTCCACCTCTCCACCTCTACCTCTACCTCTCCACCTCCACCTCTCCACCTCTACCTATCCACCTATCCACCTCCACCTCTACCTCTACCTCTCCACCTCCACCTCTCCAAATCCACCTCCACACCTCCACCTCTCCACCTCTACCTCCACCTCTCCACCTCCACCTCTCCACCTCTCCATCTCCACCTCTACCTCTCCACCTCTACCTCTACCTCTCCACCTCTACCTCTCCACCTCTCCACCTCTACCTCTACCTCTCCACCTCTACCTCTACCTCTCCACCTCCACCTCTACCTCTCCACCTCCACCTCTATACCTCTACCTCTCCAACTCCACCTCTACCTCTACCTCTCCACCTCCACCTCTACCTCTCCACCTCTCCACCTCTACCTCCACCTCCACCTCTCCACCTCTACCTCTACCTCTCCACCTCCACCTCTCCACCTCTACCTATCCACCTCCACCTCTACCTCTACCTCTCCACCTCTCCTCCTAGCCACCTCCACCTCCACCTCTCCACCTCTACCTCCACCTCTCCACCTCCACCTCTCCACCTCTCCATCTCCACCTCTACCTCCAACTCTCCACCTCCACCACCTCTCCACATCTCCACCTCTAACCCTCCACCTCTCCACCTCTCCACCTCCACCTCTCCCTATCCACCTACACCTCTCCACCTACACCTCTCCCTCTCCACCTCTCCACCTCTACCTCTCCACCTCTCCACCTCTCTACCTCCACCTCTACCTCTCCACCTCTACCTCTCCACATCTCCACCTCTACCTCTCCACCTCTACCTCTCCACCTCTCCACCTCTACCTCTCCACATCTCCACCTCTCCACCTCTACCTCTCCACCTCTACCTCTCCACCTCTCCACCTGCGAGCAGCAGCGGCTGTGTTTGGACAGTGGAGGAGCTTGACCTGTCAGAGGGACGTTCATCGTGACCTTCATGTTTCCCTGAGGTCGAGCTTCTAGCAACGTGCCCGTCCACCTGTCTTCATTGATGCCGTTAATGAGACTTGTAGAGCTTCTGGAGACAATAGAAGCTTCTGGAAGCCGTCCAATGAGAGCTGACCAATAAGTGTTTCATTTGCTTTAAAGGGCCAGGCTGCCATATCTCCATATGGTATGGCCTAATGTTTTATTAAAATACATTCACTTTTTTTCTTACTTATATACAATATGTATACATGTAATTTAATAATATAATATACATATATATATATATTATTTATGTATATTTTTTTACTTACATATGTATACATATAATTAAATAATATAATATACATATCTATATATATATTTATTTTTTATTTTTTTATTTGTTATCCGTACATATATACAGTGGTGTAGAGTGACCAAGTAGAAACACTTTATTACTGTACTTCAGTATTTTTTTGGGATATCTGTTCTCTACTATTTATATTTGTGTTTATTTTCACTATTAGTAGATGTGAAGTAAACTTTAAATATTATGTTGGATATAACTCCTCATCCTCGGTCCTTGTGCCACAGCACTTCAAACAAGGAGCTTCACAATTCTCTAAATTCTGACCCTTTGCTTTTGTATTGACAGCATTTACTTTTAATATTAAATACATTTAAAATAAAAAAATTAAATTTTTTAAATACTTAAGTACAGTAAATATCAGCTACTTTAAGACTTTAACTCATGTTGTATTCTCATAGGTGACTTTTACTTTTACTGGAGTCATTTTCCAGTCAGGAAATTTTACTATATATATATATAGTATATATGTATATATACAGTATACAGGACTGTCTCAGAAAATTAGAATATTGTGATAAAGTTCTTTATTTTCTGTAATGCAATTAAAAAAACAAAAATGTCATGCATTCTGGATTCATTACAAATCAACTGAAATATTGCAAGCCTTTTATTCTTTTAATATTGCTGATTATGGCTTACAGCTTAAGAAAACTCTAAAATCCTATCTCATAAAATTTTAATATTTCCTCAGACCAAGTAAAAAAAAAGATTTATAACAGCTGAGTGTTTGTCAAGGCTCAGGAAACCCTTGCAGGTGTTTCGAGTTAATTAGACAATTCAAGTGATTTGTTTAATACCCTACTAGTATACTTTTTCATGATATTCTAATATTTAGATATAGGATATTTGAGTTTTCTTAAGCTGTAAGCCATAATCAGCAATAAATCAGAATAAAAGGCTTGCAATATTTCAGTTGATTTGTAATGAATCCAGAATGCATGACATTTTTGTTTTTTTAATTGCATTACAGAAAATAAAGAACTTCATCACAATATTCTAATTTTCTGAGACAGTCCTGTATATATATACACTGTATATAAATATGTATATATACATATATATACTCTGGTGGAACACAATGTATATATACACAAAAACTCATACTATATACTTTGTGAATTTAAAGTATTAAACAAATAGTCTATGATGACAGATGTGTGTTTTCTCTGTAATTACTTATCTAAACATGTATATTAAATAGTATACATGGAGGGAAAATAACTAAAGTAAATTCAAAGACGATATTACACTAAAATGAAGAACTCTGTCAAACACAATGTGTGTATGTAATATTCTCAGCATCCTGGAACAGTGTGCTGTGTAAGACTGGTTTCTGGGTGTATGCCTCCCTATTGTTCCACATGTGTCATAAGCGTAATGAAGCATCGTGACGGAGAAGCAGCTGAAGATGTTGACGTGTGGTAAACGTGTGTTTGATGTGTTCAGGCATCACTCTGGAGTTGTGCAACTTTCCCTCCGGTAGCTCTTCCTTTATCCACAAACAGACCTGTGAGCATGAATATGAGCGTTGGTGTGTACGTGTGAGTGTACTTGTGTGTGTGTACAATTCCCCTTCATTACCCAGAAGCTCCTGCAGGGAGGAATCATCTCCTCCTTCCCCAACATGGAGGAGGACATTCAGGAGAGAGATGCCTGTCTGAAATCCACTCAAACACACTGCGATGCATTAGGCGATAGACCTGAGGCAACCATCTCTGTTCCCTCTCCTCCGAACACTGGCTCTGTGGGCCCCCCTGTCTGAGACGTGGGGTGCTACTGCCCCCTGCTGGCCACAGGTGGCACAGCAGCGCTTCCTGCACGAGGTGAGCAGTTTGCTGATGGTCACAAACTACAGCCTCACTAACCACCCTGTGTCTCAGCTTCCTGCTTCAGCTCATCTGAAAGCGTCAGCACCATGAAGGCCCAATCAGGGCGTGGCCTAATCATCAATGTGTGGAGGAGGGCGTGGTCTAATTATCACATGTGGAGGAGGGCGTGGCCTAATCACCAAACATCAACTGTGTGTGTTTAAAGTGTTTATCTGTGCATGAGTATACATGTTCAGCCCTCTTGGGGATGGAATGTATTTGAGTTGTTGAAACAATGTCATGAAGTTTAAACTAATTTTGAACTGTTTTAAAAGTTATTTTCTTTATGTTCATGTGGCCGTCAGACAGTCCCGTTGCCCATTAGGGCTCGATCCCACGATGCAGAATGTGGGCGCACAATTCCCTTCAACTTCCAATATCATCCAATAACTTCCAATAACATCCAATAACTTCCAATAACATCCAATAACTTCCAATAACTTCCAATACCATGAAATAACTTCCAATAACTTCCAATAACATACAAAGTCTCCATGGTGGACTCCTTAACCCTCCTGGTCTGGGTTCAGTCTCCATGGTGGACTCTTTTGCTCCTATTGATTTATTAATCACTCCACCAATGAACTAACAGATACTGACCCCCCCCCCCCCCCCTCTGAATCGATCACTTAATGGAACATCAAGGCCTCACAGATGACTTGTCAGCATTTTGTCATGCATGCTCCGTATCCAAAGGGGTCAATACATTGACCTTCCTAAGAACTGTGGAAACAACAACAGACTGAATGCCGTTATTAACCTCTGTCCTGACATTTAGGAGCTATTTAGAGTGTGTACTAATGAGGACAGACAGGGGGGGCAGAGCAGTGAGGGACGCTTGTTTTGATGATGAGACCATGAGCATTCACGTTGTTATTAATATATATATTGCTTTTTATCCAGGTTCTATTTCTAATTGTAAAATGGCGCCGTGCCAACGGCTGCTTGTTTTAGTAGTGGCGTTTTGCTTTTATTTTATTGTCTTTTTTTGCACTTTTCCTCTCTTTTTCTTTTTCTTTTCTTTCACGTTTGTCTTAGTTACGGTCGGACACTGGACCATAACTACTTTTTTCGTAACTTCTACTGTGGCTTTTGTTCACTTTGTCGTGAGTATCGGAGAGCCACAGCAAAACAATGATGGGGACCGTCGTCTACTCGCGTGCTCAGTTGATCGCGCTGTGCAGACCGCAGCTTCTGCCTGGAGACAGACCTGTGATCCCGCTGGAGCTACAAGGGCTCGCGGCTGCAGATCGGGTGTCAAGCGGAGGGCTAAAACGAGGAGATACAAACCCTCGGTACCGTCGATCATAACGGGGAACGTGAGGTCTTTGGCGAATAAGACGGATGAGCTCGGCGCGCTGGTAATGACTGAGAGGATCTTCCGTGAGAGCAGTCTCTTGTGTTTTACTGAGACGTGGCTACACGCGGACTATCCGGATCACAGCGCGTCCGTGCCCGGCTTCAGGACTGTTCGGGCTGACAGAGACGCTACACAGAGCGGTAAGAAGAGGGGGGGCGGGATCGCTGTTTATGTGAATGAACGGTGGTGCCATCCGGACCATGTGTGCGTGAAGGAGCGCTTCTGTAGCCCGAACATTGAACTGTTGGCCGTGGGGATGCGCCCGTACTATTTGCCGAGAGAGTTCACGTCCGCCATTGTGGTTGTCGTGTACGTGCCGCCATCAGCTGACGCTGAGGAAGCTGTGGACACCATCCACTCCACTGTGTCTGCTCTGCTGAATCATCAGCCTGGAGCATTCATGGCTATCACTGGTGACTTTAACCACACCACATTGGATAAAGCTCTGCCAACCTTCCATCAATACATAGACTGCCCAACAAGGAACAATAAAACTCTGGACTTGCTGTATGCTAATACTAAGGACGCATACAGTGCCACTGCCCTTCCCCCCCTCGGCAGGTCTGATCATGACCTGGTCCGGCTGACACCAGGTCTGTTCCTCTGGTGAAGAGGCTGTGACCACCAGGACTGTGAGGAGGTGGTCTCTGGAGGCTAACGACGCTCTGCAGGACTGCTTCGAGTCAACGGACTGGGATGTGCTGTGTGGACCGCATGGGGAGGACATCAACAGGATGACCGACTGCATCACGAAATACATCAAGTTCTGTGAACACACCACCATCCCATCACGGACTGTGCGCTGCTTCCCCAACAACAAGCCCTGGATCACCAGGGACCTGAAGGCACTTCTTAACATGAAGAAAGCTGCTTTCAGGTCTGGAGACAGGGATGAGCTGAGGAGAGTCCAGCGCAACCTGAAGGTGAAGCTCAGGGAGGGCAAGGACTCCTACAGGAGGAAGCTGGAGGCCAAACTCCAGCTGAACAACACAAAGGAGGTGTGGACTGGGATGAAGCAGATAACTGGCTTCAAGGTGGGAGGGAGACAGCCAGGGGGCTCCCTGGAGAGGGCCAACCAGCTCAACTGTTTCTTCAACAGGTTCAGTTCACAGCCCTCTCCTGTCTCCTCCACACATCACACCTCCCAAACACCTCCCCCTCTGTCCCCCCTGCTGAGCTGCACATCCACCGAGCCCTCGATAACAATGGGCTCCTCCACCCTCCCCCCTCTCTCTGTGACGACTGACCAGGTGAGAAGACAGCTGGAGAAACTACTCCAGCGCAGAGCTGAAGGTCCTGATGGCATCAGCCCCAGGGTCCTAAAGACCTGCGCCACCCAGCTGTCTGGTGTCCTGCAGCGCCTCTTCAACCTCAGCCTGAGGCTGGGAGAAGTCCCGGTGCTGTGGAAGACGTCGTGCCTGGTCCCTGTCCCAAAGAAGTCAACACCATCTGGCCTCAACGACTACCGACCGGTCGCCCTCACCTCCCATGTGATGAAGGTGCTGGTCTTGGCCCACCTCCGGCCGCAGGTGAAATCGTCGCTGGACCCTCTGCAATCTGCTTACCAGCCTCATGTGGGAGTGGACGACGCCATCATCTACCTGCTGCAACGAGCTCAGTCGCACCTGGATGGAACCGGTGTCTCTGTGAGAGTCACTTTCTTTGACTTCTCCAGTGCATTTAACACCATCCAGCCACTGCTGCTGAGTGAGAAGCTGCAGGTGGTCGGTGTGGATGCGTCCACCATCTCCTGGATCACTGACTACCTCACAGGCAGACCACAGTTTGTCAGAATGGGGCATGTGCTGTCTGGAACGGTGGTCAGTGATGTTGGAGCCCCACAGGGAACTGTTCTGTCTCCCTTCCTCTTCACCCTGTACACCAGTGACTTCCAGTACAACACGGAGTCATGCCATCTGCAGAAGTACTCTGATGACTCTGCAGTGGTCGGGTGTATTAGGGATGGACGGGAGGAGGAGTACAGGGCAGTGGTGAGTGACTTTGTAAAGTGGGCCGATGAGAATCACCTTCGGCTGAACGTGGCCAAGACCAGAGAGATGGTGGTGGACTTCAGGAGGAAGGCGACAGCTCCTCCCCCTCTGAGTGTCCTGGGAGTGGACGTGGACATGGTGGAGGAGTACAAGTACCTGGTGGAGGAGGACCAGTACCTGGGCGTCTCCATCGACAGCCGACTGAACTGGAAGGCCAACATCAACGCTGTGTACAAGAAGGGGATGAGTCGACTCTTTTTCCTGAGAAAGCTTCGATCCTTCAACGTGTGCAGCAAGATGCTGGAGTTATTCTACCAGTCGGTTGTCGCCAGTGTGCTGCACTTTGCCATTGTCTGCTGGGGGAGCAACATCGGAGCCGGTGACACCAGCCGTCTTAACAAACTGGTTAGGAAGGCTGGCTCCATCATCGGCTGCCAGCTGGAGCACCTGGAACAGGTGGTGGAGAGGAGGACGTTGAAGAAACTTGTGTCCATATTGGACAACCCGGACCACCCTCTCCACCACCTCCTACAGGGACAGAGGAGTACTTTCTCCAGACGTCTCCTCACGCTCCGCTGCCACAAGGACAGATACAGGAGAACATTCCTGCCGGCGGCTATGAGGCTCTATAACAGTTCACCTCTTGTCATAGTGCAATAACTACAACAATAACTGAATACTTACACTATGTTGATCTGCACTTCACACATCTCATTTGTTTGCACTACACACATACACACACATTTCATTTCATTTGCTCTGCACTCATACACACACTTTGCTTTTTGCACTCTGTCTATATTTAATATTTTTTGTATTTGATCTGTCAGTGTTATTGTGTGTTGTGTATGCATGTGTGTTGTATATTTATTTATTTACATATATATTTAGTTTTGTATTTTACTTTTATTTTACTTGTATACTTCTATATCTTTCATCCCTGTTTCTTATATTTTGTGTTTTGTTTTTATTCTTGTGTGTTGCTGCTACTGTCACGACAAATTTCCCCTTGGGGATTAATAAAGTATATATCTATCTATCTATCTATCTATCTAATCCCTCGAATTAACTTTTTTTTTAACAACAATTTCTTCTCGGATTGTACCCAAAAGCTCTGCATACGGGCATTACCGAGGTTTCCACTATATTTATATATATATATATATATATTATTAGACATTCTCCTTCATGCCTTTTCCTTTATAAATTAAATAATCTTGTCAAGGAGATTTCTTCTTCTGGACATAGTAACAATTACACCTGTATCAATGATTCCATTGAGTTTCCCCCGTGATGCTCCAGTTGAGCGTGTGCAGCAGCCCTCACCCTCTACAGCCCCGATGTGAGGGAGTCCTCCCGGTGGACCCGAGTCCTCCCGGTGGATCCGAGTCCTCCCAGTGGATTCGAGTCCTCCACTGAACCCGGGCAGCTGGAGCCTGTAGAGCTCAATGCTGAGTGAGGCTTGGAGGCTGCAGCATTGTCCCTGATTCCTGCAGGCATGAACTCAACTGGATGCACAAGGAAAAGAGAAGGGGGGGGGGGGCAACAATGCGGCTGCATCCGAGTCCAGCATCGGCCGGCCGGTGTGAGGGAGCACCGGTTCCTCTCTGGATGTCAGCCGCCGCTCCACTAATGGTGGCTGACATGGAACATAATGCACCGACTCCATCCGGCCGGCACGAGTAATGGCTCATAAATTCAGCCGCCCTGGAGCAGGAATCTGTCAAAACCCAGCAGTGCATTGTTGGTTAATGTTTTTCATACACCTCCCCTCACCCGGCAGTCAGTGCAGTGTGTCAATCAGTGTGTGTGTGTGTGTACCGCCCCCTCCCCCCTCTCTCTCTCTCTCTCTCACTGCTGCTGCCACTCTCCACGCAGCCAGCCGTACTAAAAAGCTTTTTCTTTTCAATTAATCAGGCCCGTGCAGCCGCTCTGGTCAGGGTCCAGTCCTGAAGCTCCGATCAATGGCGCCAGGTCAGAAGCTTTGGGAATGTCAATAGTTTCGACAGTGCCACAGAAACACAACGTCTGGCGGCTCAGGCTGAAGCCCGAGGACGCAGGCGGCCCAGAAAGCCTCGGCCTCGGCCCGCAGGCCGGCTCCTCTTTTGTTCCCGCGTCTCGCTGCGGCGCCGTGACCCACAGGGCGGGCCGGGTCCGCGGGGCGCCGTGCAGCAGCACCCACGGCACAGTGCACACAAAGGGACCACACAAAGACACGGCGTTACTGCCGGGACCAAGAGTCCACCGAGCGACCGCACACAGGGAACATCTCCACTGGTCCAAGACATCGAGTCCCACAGCGACCCGGGAACGACCCGCTGCAGCAACGTGGAGGCTGGTGTCATGGTACGCCTCATCACTTCAAGAATAAGAATCTTGGCCCAGAGAACACTTCCGTTGAGCAGCTGAGAGGACGGAGTGAACTCTGTCGTCACCCCCCTGACCCATCGGCAACATTAAAACGCATCTTAAACATCAAAGATTCAGCAGTGCAATAAATATAAAGTTCATACTTCAAACATGTTTCACGAAACGGCGTTCGACAGTTAAAAAGCCAATGTTTCACCTGAAATGTCAGTTATTTAACCAGAATTAGTCTGGAAACCACAACACAGCTTTTTATTTTCTCAAAAATTCATGTTCATAGTCAACAAAAAGGCAACTCTGAACAGCCTCCTCTTGTTGACCATGACCACATGTTGGGGTGCCGCTCCAGTGTTCTGCGTAATACTCAGAACCTCCACAGCTAAAACACGACGTCCTGTCTTGGCGGTCACTATGTGTCTTCATCTTGGCCATGTTGGGTATATGTTTGCATTTTAATATTTTGTCTATTCGCATGTTGCATTCCAACTCTGCACAACACATCTGCAGTATGCCCAGGTGTAACCGGGGGCAGTCATACACAACATGTCTGCTATGTTCCCCTCAGTGTTCTGGGAGCTCTAGAAGAACGCTGCAAATGTGACGCTGACAGAGAGGAAGCGAAAGAAAAGTTCCAGAACGTTGAAGGGAAAGAAAGAGGAAAGAGGGTGCCAGCTTCCTCCTTTGTGTTTGTCACCCGTCTCATTGGACCTGTTTCTGATGCCTCCCGCCGGGTTCTGCTGATATCCCACCCCCCTCTACCTCCTTCTGGTTCATGGGTCTACCAACTATTCATACACTGTCATATTCATTACATGTGTTTATGTAACTCTGTACATCTGGTCACATGACATCTATTGTTCATCTGGTCACATTACATCTATTGTTCATCTGGTTACATGACATCTATTGTTCATCTAGTCACATGACATCTATTGTTCATCTGGTCACATGACATCTATTGTTCATCTAGTTACATGACATCTATTGTTCACCTGGTCACATGACATCTATTGTTCATCTGGTCTCATGACATCTATTGTTCATCTAGTCACATGACATCTATTGTTCATCTAGTCACATGACATCTATTGTTCATGTGGTCTCATGACATCTATTGTTCACCTGGTCACATGACATCTATTGTTCATCTAGTCACATGACATCTATTGTTCATCTGGTCTCATGACATCTATTGTTCATCTAGTCACATGACATCTATTGTTCATCTAGTCACATGACATCTATTGTTCATCTGGTCTCATGACATCTATTGTTCATCTGGTCACATGACATCTATTGTTCATCTAGTCACATGACATCTATTGTTCATCTGGTCACATGACATCTATTGTTCATCTGGTCTCATGACATATATTGTTCACCTGGTCACATGACATCTATTGATCATCTGGTCACATGACATCTATTGTTTATCTGTTCCTGATCCGATGTGAGGTCAAAGGTCAAAGGTCAGGGATGTCCATGTGTACAGATTGTAAATCCCTCTTAGGCAAATTCGTAATTTGTGATGTTTTCCTGGTGGGTGGTGCAACATTGGACAGTATCAATAAACAGTCCAAACGAGACGCTGCTTGCTGCTGTCCAGCTCTAAACCTCCTCTAGAGGTGTGTGCACAAGCTGCGCATTGCCTGGGAAGATGTGTGCAGATATATTTTCCTGTGAACATATTTAAGAAAAGGTCACAGGTAGTATTGAAAAGTAATTGTACTAATTGTGTGTATAAGTCAGTCATACAGTAATCAAACTGTGACTGGATAGCCAGGCTCAGTTAGCCATCATCCATCCGACAAACACATTGTCCCATATATATATATATATATATATATTAGTGCTGTGAAAAATAACGTGTTAACGCGTTATGATTAAATTACAGGATTAATTAGTAAAAAAATGTTTACGCATTTAACGCATGCGCAGAATGAGCTTCCAATCCGTCTGTTGTTGGTCGTCTCTACAGCAGCATGTCATTCTGTCTCTACGTGTCGCGTTAACACGACTCCGATTTCCGTCTCGCTCGCCGCAGAGCTACGATGCCGGTGTGTGCTCGCACATCGGGATGAAAAGAAGTCACTTGCACCCCCCCCCCCCCCCCCCGTCAACAACTCTTCTCGGCTCGCGCGGCAGAGCTCCGATGCCGGCGCACACTGGTGAGCACACTCTCGCTAGCACCCCCCCCCCCGTAGGTGGACGTCACAAAAGCTGACGTAACATATGGAGTGAGTACCAACCACCATCTCCCGGTACTCACCTGAGTAGCTCACTGAAAAAGTTATGTGCACCCCTGTGTATAAATGTATATATCCATCTTTTGTCATAAATCTTTATGTTCTCACAAAAATATACCGAGAATATCGATAATATGTGATTAATCATGATTAATCCACAGAAACCTGTGATTAATTTGATTACAAATTGTAATCGTTTCACAGCCCTAATATATATATATATATTTAAAGTGCATGCTGATCTTTTCTAACATACAGTGCTTTGCATAATATCTTACGATATCTTCTTAAGTTATTTTCTTATGGCCACCAACGCAAGTGATTAGTAAACTTTTGAAGGCCCATCAGTGCCGAACCAGTGCAGGCCAGAACAGAACCAGTCAGGTGTTAAGACCACATTGACTTCTGGGCCAGAGGACTCTCTCCTGGGGGAAGGTCCTTTGATCGACCCAAGCCCCTCCCTATGCAGACTGTATCATTATTATGTGGATTTATGATACACATTATACTTACATTCATTGTCGTACCTTTAAATGCAAATAATGTATGAAAACAGTCTAAGTCTTGTCACATTATCAAATGCTGAATTGATCCCTCACAGACAGATTTACCGCGGTGTGTTTTCCTGCCCAACAGTCCCGCCTGAAGGGCTCCGGCACGAGGGACTAGGCCACCAGAGGGTCATCCCCTCTCCCTTCCATGGAGACTAACTCAAGATCCTGACCCCTAACCCATCTCAAAGTCTCTTTCTGAATGTATTGACGTTGGAAATTTATGCAAGATGTGAAGTAGCTGCTGTACATACGGTACCAGATATCAAAGCATTCATCATGAATGAGTCCAAATCAGCTGCAGGTTGATATACACTGGCAAGAGATGCCCCTTCTTTTGATTATCAAAATATGAACACATGATATCACTTCTCAGGAAGTCTGCATAAGGACCCTTGCACACTTTATATCAACCCTCTGTAGACTTTCTGAGAACAACCGACTGTATATTTAATACATGGTTATTATATATGAAACATCTATATTATATAATCAATATATTATAGTATATTATATGTTTCACAATGTCTATTTAATACACTATTATTTTATATTATATATAATATGTATAATAATACATATATTATTAATCATTACCCACTGTATATTAAATACACGGTTATTATATACACTATCTATAATAATACATGTTATATTTTTAAATATACATAATATTAGATATTATGTTACCCACTGTATATTTAATACACTGTCATTATATATCATACCTATTCTTATATATTATATGTTACACAATGTCTGTGTATATATAGTATATATACTAAAACAAATAATAATATATACATATTATATTGTTATTAATTACATCTTACCCACTGTATATTTAATACACTATTATAAATTATTATATATACCATCTATAATAATACATATAATCTTATTATATATATATACAGTATATATATATATTATTCGATATTATGTTACCCACTGTATATTTAATACACTGAAAATATTTGTTTTATATATCTACATCTATATATAGATTATATTATTAAATATGATATGTTACACACTGTATTTAATACACTCTTATTTTATATTATATATAATATGTATAATATTACATATATTATTAATCATTACCCACTGTATATCTAATACACGGTTATTATATATTATTATATATCAGGGTTAGGGTTAGCTCTTCATTCAACCACAACTTACCAGTCTGATTATAGAGACCAGAGAGAGACAATAGAATTGCTTTATTAATAATACACAATTAGTACACACCTATCTCTGTGTATTAACAGCATGTCAGTGACCCTGGGTGTGTTTATTTTATATGTCGGATGTTCTACTCATCGTTTATTGATTATTTAAGGCCCAACAGGCTGGAGGAGCTTTGCAGCATGTAGAGGTTGGACAGACATCGCCCCCTGGTGGTGAAACATCAACACCACTGTTACTGTGCGTGCGTGAGGAGCTTGGAAAGAAAAGTTACTGTGAACAAATGTGCGTGTGTGTGCGTGTGTGTGTGTCTGTCTCTGTGTGTTTGTATGTGTGCGGTAGTCTGTTTGTGGGAGTCTGTGATACATAAGTACAATAAATATCAGATACTTTAAGACTTTTGCTCAAGTAGTATTCTCAGAGGTGACTTTTACTTTTACTTGAGTCATTTACCAGTCAAGAATCTTTACTTTTACTCAAGTATGACTTTTGGGTACTTTATACACCACTACACACATATACACGCATTTGCACATACATACACACATACATATACGTATATATACAGTACATGCATACATACAAACATACACATATATGTATGTACAGGATATCCTCTTGAGAGTACAACAGGTCTTGATAGGAGAACTCAAATGAGTCGAAGAAGATATGCAAAACCATAATATCCACAGATGACACAAATGAATGGGCTATGTCTCAGGAGGTTACACAGATAAGTATACATGTACATACATACACACATTCATATATATATATATATATTCATCCATACATAAACATACATACATATGCAGCACACACATATGTACATATACACATACATATATATATACATTACATTACATTACATGTCATTTAGCAGACGCTTTTATCCAAAGCGACTTACATAAGGTTATATATATATATATGCACACACATAAGTACATATCTACATATGAGGCACCCTGGACATTTGAATGGCAACTATTGTAGTCAGAATTGTTATTGTATTGTGTTAGTTCCTTGCCCCCACCATCCCTATTGTCTTGTTATCATTTTAAATGCTTTGTGTTGACTTAAAACTCACCTGCTTTCACCTGAAGTAGCTGCGGGGCGATACTTGTGTTCGCCAGTAGGGGGCAGAAGCGGGGTTTGCCATGACTGGTGCCGTAATTCTTGTCTTAAACCAACAAGTTAGACCAGCAGATCAGACAGTGACGCAGCTATTCATGTGAGTCAGTCTTGGTGTTTACAGGCGAGAAACGTACACAAGCGCCATATATATATTAATGTGATGTTCGGTCGCTTTGGCGGTGCTATATTCTGATAGTTATTAAGTGTGTAGTAGTTAAAGGGAAGACAGTTCATAAAGGCTAGCGCCGTTTAGCTAGTACTACTTCTAGTAATAACCATCATTTCTCCATCATTAAAAACAATAGTTGTTGGTATTGGCAAAGCTACCGCTCGAGAGCTGTCACGTGATCGTGTTTTGGGTGACACCTGTTACGGGAAGGAACCGAATATGTGGGATGAAACTCGCCTAACATGAGACGGCTCAAACACACGTGACCTCAGGTGCCGAGGCTGGGCTCGAACCCACAAGCATCCGCACAGCGGCGCCGAATGTAAATGTCCATAGGACTAACCACTACACCAGCGAGTCAGGAAGTTGTTACGCAATAACAATAAGGCTATCTATATATGACTCTGTGACCAACCTGCAGTCCTGGACGACGGTTTGAACCATCACAGTGGGGACTGGGGCTCGAACTCTGGATCATGCGCAGTACGGGAGGGATACTATTCAGCGCGTCATGTGACCAAGCTGCCGCTCTGACTGCGAGACGAGCAGCGGTTTGCAAACAAAACAATGAACAGATACACTACCGTTCAAAAGTTTGGGATCACTTAGAAATGACTTTATTTTTCAAAGAAAAGCACTGTTTTTTCAATAAAGATAACATTAAATTAATCAGAAATACACTCTCTACATTGTTAATGTGGTAAATGACTATTCTAGGTGGAAACATCTGGTTTCTAATGAAATATCTCCAGAGGTGTATAGAGGCCCATTTACAGCAACTATCACTCCAGTGTTCTAATGGTACATTGTGTTTGATAATCGCCTTAGAAGACTAATGTCTGATTAGAAAACCCGTGCAATTATGTTAGCACAGCTGAAAACAGTTATGCTGGTGATATAAACGATACAACTGGCCTTCCTTTGAGCTTGAAGTTTGTAGAACAAAATTATTACTTCAAATATTAATCATTATTTCTAACCTTGTCAATGTCTTGACTATATTGTATATTCATTTGATAAATAAAAGTGTGATTTTTCATGGAAGACACGAAATTGTCTGGGTGATCCCAAACTTTTGAACGGTAGTGTATATATAGTAATACATCACAGGTAATAATAATCAATTAAAATATTTGAAGAATAAATAATATTAGTAATTTATAAAGAGAATCATCCAAAAGAGTTGAACATTGACAAATAAATAATAAATCACTGTCTGTTCAATGCACTATTTATGATTATTTTTTATTAGACATTATGATATATAATAATTCATATATTATATGTCACCCAATGTTTAAATGATGATTAAAGTGTTCCTTCACCGCCATCTAGAGGTGCATGACATACATCACACCTCAAAGATGACAGTATTGCAATGTGACTCATGATCCTTCTCTCTGTCCTGCATAGTTATATGGAGATGGTGAGTTCAAGGCTGCTTGGAGACTTCGGACATCCTGGTTGAGGTTCTGCGCCGACGAGGTCCGTGTTGGGACTCTGTGGTGGTCTCCGTGCTGTGATTCCTGCTCACCCGTGCCGCTGCTGGGCTGTTGTCATGACCCCCTGGTGGCGAGGAGGGCCACTGCAGTCGCCGGCCAGCCGAGCTCCGTGGCCGCGCGCGAACCAGAAGCCAAGGGGCTGGTGGAGAAGCACGCGCACCCGGCTTTCTGCACGGTTGAGGGAGGGTGGGTTATTCACCCCTCTATAGGTCAGAGTTAAATCAGGAGAACTCATCCCTTTTAATGAAAAATACATGTTCAAACTAGGGCTGCACGGCGGTGTAGTGGCTAGCACTGTCTCCTCACAGCAAGAGGGCCCTGGGTTCAATTCCCGGTCTGAGCGGTCCTTCTGTGTGGAGTTTGCATGTTCTCCCCGTGGCAGCGTGGGTTCTCTCCGGCTTCCTCCCACAGTCCAAAGACATGTCGTCAGGTTAATTGATGTCTAAATTGCCCATAGGTGTGAATGTGAGTGTGAATGGTTGTCTGTCTCTATATGTGCCCTCGATGGACTGGCGGCCTGTCCAGGTTCACCCTATGTCAGCTGGGATTGGCTCCAGCACCCCCGCGACCCTAATGAAGATAAGCGGTATTGATGATGGATGGATGGATGGATGTTCAAACTATTTTTTAGGTACATTGAAAAAAACTCAATCTAAATTTCATTAATCTACCATAACATGTATTTTCTCTAAAATTGTATTTGTATTTTGTAATTTGTTTTTCATGGGGTGATGTAGATGAATAGAGATGAGACACCTGTGCTGTTCAGGGTCATAATGACCCGCCCACTCAAAATAAAGCCAAATGAGTCATAAAGGATTTGTATTCAAAGTAAAGTTTAGTTATGTTCATTTTTAGTGTTACGATGCATAGATTATATAATAAAAGATGACCAAAGGTCATCACAGTCATCCTCTTGGTGCAGTTGTATGTATCTGCAGAGTGTAATGTTGTAGGACTTCTCAGCAACCATTTTGTATGTTTGGCCCCTCCCCTGATAAATGTGGGTGGAGTTTTCCCACGGGGAAAAATAATGGTTCCCGTCAAAATAGTATCTGGATTTCTCGCACAGGTTAGGGATTGGGGGGGTGGTGGCCCCCCACTGTGATTCCACAGTGAGGGACCCGATGTACGGGCCATACCCAAAGCCCAGTCACCCATCACACACTTCTCCCAACAGAGCCGCAGCATCCCCAGAACGACGGGCCTCCGACTTGAGGTTAGGCAGCAGAACACTTTGCATACTGTGGCAGCGGGGTGTGTCTAAGCTCGGCTGCAGAGTGGGGGGAGCGGGGGTGTGGTTCAGGGAACGGTGTCTGATTGTCATCAGCTGGTCTGAGGACAATCAGACCAGCTGATGACAATCTAGGTTTGTGTATCTGCGAGGCTCTGTCCCCATAAAGGAGCTGGACAGGAGGAAGAGGGAAACCATGAGCAGAGACACAGTCGGCGGTCAGAACGCTCCAATAAAGAAGTTACCAACATTTCCTCTGGTTGCTCATTCCTTGGTGCTTAGGGGGTGGAAACCTACTGGTGACGGCCACAACCTTGTCACACTGGAGCCAAACGTGGGACCCCTTTAAAAAAAAAAAAAAAGGAAGATTTTTTTCTTTTTCTCCTCAAATGGAGAGCATCGAACAGGACCCAGATCTGCCAACCCAGCACGCGATGGTGCTGGGGCAGATGCTGTGTCAGATGGCAGCAACGCTGAAGGACCGGGCGGAGGCAGACCGGCAGATACTGTGGAGGCTCCTGGTCCAGGCAGAGGAGCAGACTGGCCTTGAACTGCTCGCCGCCCAGACCGCTGCGGCTACACCTATCCCTTCCCCTGGGCGGGTGGAGCTTAAAAATGACGGGGGACGGCAGTCATTTTGGAGACTTTCGACGGTGGCGGAGGCATGCGGCTGGCCAGCGGGAGTGGGCGTTGACTCCTGGCCCTGCTCACCGGGAGGCGCAGACTGCGCCCTGGGGCTTCCCAGCTACACGCCACAGTTACGCGCCGTGCGGAAGGTGGTGATAGATCGGCTGGGGCTGACTCCTGAGGATCACCGCCGCGGTTCCGCGAGACGACGATGGGGCCCGATGACCGGCCATTTGCTTTTGCGCAACGGCTGAGGGACGCCGCGACGAGGTGGCTGCAGCCCGGGAGCACAAGAGAGGCGCAGGCGGTGGCAGAACGGGCGATCCTGGAGCAGTTTGTTGGAGGGTTGCCGGCTGAAACATCGACGTGGGTCTGCTGCCACCACCCAACATCGCTGGTGGCCGCCGTCACTCTGGCAGAGGATCACCTGGCAGTTTATCCCAGCGGCCAGGTGGACAGCGGCGGGATAGGGCCAGAAGGGCTTTTTAACGCCCAATTGGAACGAGTTGAATGAGTAGATGGCACAATGTCACCTCAGTGACATGTTGTTTCCAGACAGCACTCATTCAACTGACAATTGGGTGACTTTTGAGCCAACATGTCAGAGCTTAGCTCTCTTTTTGCGGTGATAGCCCTGGTCCCCCCGGTCCCGAATATGTGGTTCTGGTCCCGGTACCCCCAGGGATAACACCCAAACAGGCGAATTCGAAATAAAGGTCCCAGATTCTGGGTCTCTTTTTGGGGTGAAAGCCCTTGACCACCCGGTCCCGAATATGTGGTTGTTTTCCAGGTAGCCCCCAGGGATCACTCCGAAATAGGCGTTTGAAAAGTAAAAACCTGCTCTATGTTACCCTCCTGTGGTGAAATTTTATAACACCCATAACTCTGCCAAAAAACGTCCCACAGACCCCGTACTTGGCACAGGCACTCTCTGCGGGGACTAGTACCTTGCCATTGGGTTGGATATTTTTTTAAAAGGGGTAAATTTGAAATAAAGGTCCCAGAGTTTCGGTCTCTTTTTGGGGTGAAAGCCCTTGACCACCCGGTCCCGAATATGTGGTTCTTTTCCAGGTACCCACCGGGGATCACCCCGAAAAGGGCGTTTGAAGGCGGCTCTCTGTCGCCCTCGTGTGACATACCTTCATAAGGCTATAACTCCCGGAGGAAACGTCCGATTGACCCCAAATTTGGTATGCATGGTCCGAGTGGCTGGACGCTCATGACCCATGGGTCACTGATTTTCTAAAATGGGGTAATTTCGAAATAAAGGTCCCAGAGATTCGGTCTCTTTTTGGGGTGAAAGCCCAGGTCCCCCCGGTCCCGAATATGTGGTTCTTTTCCAGGTACCCACCGGGGATCACCCCGAAAAGGGCGTTTGAAGGCGGCTCTCTGTCGCCCTCGTGTGACATACCTTCATAAGGCTATAACTCCCGGAGGAAACGTCCGATTGACCCCAAATTTGGTATGCATGGTCCGAGTGGCTGGACGCTCATGACCCATGGGTCACTGATTTTCTAAAATGGGGTAATTTCGAAATAAAGGTCCCAGAGATTCGGTCTTTTGGGGTGAAAGCCCAGGTCCCCCCGGTCCCAAATATGTGGTTCTTTTCCAGGTACCCACGGGGATCACCCCGAAAAGGGCGTTTGAAGGCGGCTCTCTGTCGGCCCGAAGGTGTGGAAGACGGTACTTGTGCTGTAACTCCTCCGGGGAAGGTCCGATGGGGCTGAAATTTGCTGTGCACGGTCCCGGTGGGTCGGTCCTCATGACCCATGGGTCAAATATTTTTTTAAATGGGGTAATTTCGAAATAAAGGTCCCAGAGATTCGGTCTCTTTTTGGGGTGAAAGCCCAGGTCCCCCCGGTCCCAAATATGTGGTTCTCTTCCAGGTACCCCACAGGATCACCCGGAAAAGGGCGTTTGAAGGCGGCTCTCTGTCGCCTAAGGTGTGGAAGACGGTACTTGTGCTGTAACTCCTCCGGGAAGGTCCGATGGGGCTGAAATTTGCTGTGCATGGTCCCGGTGGGTCGGTCCTCATGACCCATGGGTCAAATATTTTTTAAACAGGGGCCCGTTCGAGATACAGGGCAAATTCTGAATAAAGGTCCCCGAGTCTGGGTCTCTTTTTGGGGTGCTGGCCCAGAGGCGCCCCATCCCGAATATGTGGTCCATTTCCAGGTACCCCCCAGGATCACCCAGAAACAGGCGAATTCTAAATAAAGGTCCCAGAGTCTGGGTCTCTTTTTGGGGTGATAGCCCCGGTCCGCCCGGTCCCGAATATGTGGTTCTTTCCCAGGTACCCCCCAGGGATCATCCCGAAAAGGGCGTTTGAACGCTGCTATTTGGCACCCCCAAGGTATAAAAATACGGTACTTGTGCTGTAACTCCTCCGGAGAAGGTCCGATGGGGCTGAAATTTACTGTGCATGGTCCCGGTGGGTCGGTCCTCATGACCCATGGGTCACTGATTTTTTAAAATGGGGTAATTTCGAAATAAAGGTCCCAGAGATTCGGTCTCTTTTTGGGGTGAAAGCCCAGGTCCGCCCGGTCCCGAATATGTGGTTCTTTCCCGGGTAGCCCTCAGGGATCACCCCGAAACGGGCGTTTGAACGCTGACATTTGGCACCCCCAAGGTATAAAAATACGGTACTTGTGCTGTAACTCCTCCGGGGAAGGTCCGATGGGGCTGAAATTTGCTATGCATGGTCGCGGTGGGTCGGTCCTCATGACCCATGGGTCAAATATTTTTTAAACAGAGGCCCGTTCGAGATACAGGGCAAATTCTGAATAAAGGTCCCCGAGTCTGGGTCTCTTTTTGGGGTGCTGGCCCAGAGGCGCCCCATCCCGAATATGTGGTTCTTTTCCATGTACCCCCTTAAGAAGATGTACCAAGGGGTACATTCTAAATAAAGGTCCCAGAGTCTGGGTCTCTTTTTGGGGTGATAGCCCAGGTCGACCCGGTCCTGAATATGGCTCTTTGGTCTTGGCACCCCCCAGAGATCACCCTGAATAGGCGTTTGAACGCGGCTCTCTAGCGCCACCAAGGTCCCAGAGTTTCGCTCTCTTCATGGGGTGATAGCCCCGGTCCACGCGGTCCTGAATATGTCCTTGTGGTCTCCGTAGCCCCCAGGAATGACCCCGCAATAGGTGGGCTCTCTAGCGCCACATAGCTATGAAAAGGCGGTACTTGTGCTGTAACTCCTTCGGGGAAGGTCCGATCGGTCTGAAATTTGGTATACATGTTCTAGGGACTAGGCGCTCATGACCCATGGGTCAAATATTTTTAAATAGGGCCCGTTCGAGATAAAGGGCAACTTCTGAATACAGGACCCTGAGTCTCGGTCTCTTTTCGGGGTGCTGGCCCAGAGGCGCCCCATCCCGAATACGTGGTTCATTTCCAGGTACCCCCTTAAGAAGATGTACCAAGGGATAAATTCTAAATAAGGGTCCCAGAGTCTGGCTCTCTTTTTGGGGTGATAGCCCAGGTCGACCCGGTCCCGAATATGGCTCTTTGGTCTTGGTACCCCCCAGAGATCACCCCGGATAGGCGTTTGAACGCGGAACTCTAGCGCCACCAAGGTCCCAGAGTTTCACTCTCTGCATGGGGTGATAGCCAGTGTCCGTCCGGTCTCAAGCATGTATGACACGATGCTGTAGCCCCTAGAACCTCTGCATCAGATGGGCTCAAAAAACGGAAAAAGTCACACTTGGACCCCCATTTCACCCCCAAATAAAGCTCCAAACTGCCCGAAACTCATACGTCGAGTTGCCCCGGAGGCCCCGGACAGGATCCCTGAAGCACAAGTCTGTAGGCCCTCGGGAAAGCTAACTTCCGGTAGCAAGGTCCAAACGGGTTAAGACCCCCATATTCATGCTCAGGGGGTCCAGGCGCCCCCCCCAGCCGAGTTCCAAGAAAACCCCGTTTCCCCCATGTTCTGACATGCTACTCGGGGTTTTCCAGGACCCCCCAAGACCCCCCTGGACTTTGTGGTGATTTGAGAAAAAAGCCCCCAAAAAAGACCCATCATGTCAAAATATGTCCCCCTCCCCCTTTCTGGGTAAAACTGAGCGCCCCAGACCCTGGAAGAACCAGAGTGAAAAAACGACAGAGTCAGAAAATGTTGAAAATCAGACTGAGTCAGAAATTTCCGAAAATCAGACAGAGTCAGAAACTTTGGAAAAATAGTTAGAGTTATTGTGGTGTATCAAGGAAAAAAAGAAGAAAGTCTCCATATGTGCGAATGTGTAGAGGACTCCAGTGCGCACATTTGATAAGGGGTGACCAAACCACCTCTCGCACGAAATCAGAAACCCGGTTTTCAAAAATTTGAGAAGCGGGGGGGTTTCAAAATAAAGGCGGCCGAATTAAAGTGCACTATCACGGGGTGCCGAGTTCGGTGGAGCCGACCCGATTGACCCATTTTGGGGCGTTTTGGAGGCGTTTGAAGCGAAAGTTTGAATCCGACTTTCGAGTGCTTTCCCTGGGGAGAGCGGATCCACGGACCCCGCCGAATTGAGCTCCAGACCGAGACCTTTAATTCGGCATATGGGGCGTGGGTGTGGTGTCCGGATTTCGATCACTTTTGGCGGATTGAAAATCTCGAAAAATACCTCCGCGGCGGAGGGGCACTTTGGCGGTTTCGAGTCCGATCGCCGGACACTTTCTTCGGCCACGGCGGTCACGGACCCGCTGTGGAAAAAAAACTTCCAGCCGAATTAAAGGCCATCCCTGGCTCTATAATTCGGCTCTATTTTCCAAAGTCTGGCGTCCGATTTTCGACCACTTTGGGCGGATTGAAGTCCGCGAAGACCCTGGTTCTCGGACAACTTCCGAGAAAAAAAGTGGTTTAACGCCCCGCTTTCGAGTCCTTCCTCCAGCCGAATTAAAGGCCATCCCTGGCTCTATAATTGAGGGCTGTTTGCCG
>NC_079394.1:31532202-31542202 GCF_029220125.1 Pseudoliparis swirei | reverse complement strand
TGGCTGAATAGGCCTGAAAGGTTGTTCCCCGGGCTACCGAAATCCCATAGGAGTTCTAACAGCCGGAAATTGGGGTACCGAATTGGCGTAAAGGTCTTTAGGGCTTGGTCTTTCATGCATTTTTAAAACGTCTAGGGGTAATGGCTATCTACGGGCTGTTTCTACCAGGAAAAGGGCCAAAGTCCAGGGCCGGAAGAATTTCAGGTTACCCGACTTGGCAAGTTGTAATTTAGCAAACATTTTAGCGTTTTAGTGCTCGAAAGGCCTTAATGGTTTATGAAGGCTGGCTAAAGTGATAGCATGTTCGTTGGGACTTCAGACCCTTTTTCTGGTACAAAAGGCGGTCGGAATGGGGTTTACCCGTGGTACATTGGTTAAAACATCGGCCCTCAAGCGTGGGAAGTAAGACCATCTTACTGCGAACCCAGCACAAAGTACCTTGTTTCCGTAAGCGGGATAGCTTCAACTGGCCAATCCTTTCAGGTTCTTCCCTGTTAACAATGCCGATAGGATCCTTGACCCATGGACTTCGTTTGAACTTAATAACCCTGGGGTCCCTTAATGGCACCTCTGAAGGAGGCTGCCAAAAAGTCAAAATCCACTAGGCTCGAGCGAGGGTTTTTAAGAACCATTTGATCTGGCGAAAAAATCGATAAGGATTTTCGGCATACCACGGTAGGCCTTGGCCGTCAGGGTCACAATGGAAACTTTTGACGAGGCTAGGCGGTTTAGGAAAACAGCCGAACGGGGCAAACATGGTTCCAGGGACTCAAGTTAAAAAGTGTCGGGCTCCTAACTGTACTGTTTTATGTTGTACCCGGAAGTTGTGCCAAGCCTGGTACGATGAAATTGTACCATGGTCTGCCCGGGACATTTTCGAATCCCGGTTTGGGGACTTTTTAACCGGAATGCCGGGACAGACAAAGGTCCTCAGTCACCAGATTTGGAAAAAGGGGACCTTCATCATCATTCCGTCCTACATAGGATTTTCCGCTTTTGACCCAGAAACCCAAAAACCTGGGATGAAATTTCCATGGTACACAATGGTACTTCATATCCGCATGGGTTATCCTGTTGTAACCCCCCTCAAATCCTTGTTTACGAATGATTTCAGCCTTAAATGGACCTTTTGAACTCCCAGGGTTTCTAAATACCTACTTTTGCAAAGGTAAGATTTTGGGACCTTCTCGGTCTTGATTGACCAAAAAGCTGGTTACACCTGTTTGTGATGTCACATTATGGAATTGGTGCAAATCTTCCCAGGGTAAAGCCCCCAGTCAATTTTTAGGTGACATGTAACCCCAGAGGCCCCACGCTTTGTTTGTAAGAAATTGTACCTATCGCCCAAGGTCATCCCGTAAAGTAATCCTCTGGGCGAGTTTAACGTCAGTGACGCCTGTTCATTCCTGAAGGTGCCACAGGTCCTTTTAGTTGACATTTCCTTGTACCGGGAAACCAAGTCATGGGGACTAGCTTTCTTCAGTTTTTACCCAGGAAAGGCCAAGTCCTGGGTACTTAGTGGACATTTACCTGTTTTCAAAAGGTGTCAGTCTACTGGTATGAAAGGCTTTACCTGTTTTGGTACCCAGGAAAAAAGTCCTATAACCATGGATGGCCCTGGACTTTAGTGCTTTGACCAAAGGGCTTCAAGCCTGGGTACTTTTAAAGGGGCATTTCATGTTTGCCCAGGAAAGGTGCAAACCTGGGATATAATGTACCGGTTTCCTGGTACTTAGTGATATTTATGTACCAGGAAATGTCCCCAAAACCAGGGCACCTGTGTAGTGATTTTAACATTTGAGTTTCAGCTAAAACCGAAAAATTTTGGAAGAAGGGTCTAGTCTGAGTTGTGCCACCCTAGGGCGGGTTTCAATTTTAAATGGAGCTGTTGAAATGTTACATGTAACCTTAGCCAGTCAAAGCCCTTGTGTTTAATATGAGTAAAAGGGTCAAAGTTCAGAACTACTGTTCAGGATCCCGACCTGGTTTTCTTGCAAATTGACCTTTCCTAGGGAACTTCGAAGGGGCCCTTAAAGGCCGAATGACATTACTAGGGTGTATCAATGACCATGTCGTGGCCTGCAGGGACTAACATTTTACAAAATCCCCGGGCAGAACTATTTATCGGGAACATGTGACCTGATGTTTTTGATTTTGTACCCACCCTTCCCCAAATCCCTACGATGCCATTTGGGGTGCTGGGTAACCCCATGTTTTCGATATTGGGTGATTTTTAAATAATTCCTGCGCCTCGTGGTGGAATGAAATCATAACTCCCGAGGAAACGCCAGCCAAATTATGCAGCAAGGGCTGGTAGAGACCTGCACAATTCCGCCGAATTTTAAAGGGGGATTAAACAATGGGTCTCTGTCGTCGTGGTGGCGATAACGCATACAGCCGCCTTTTTGGCATCATGGGGAGTGGACAGTCTCCGTTTTAGTCAACCCCTGTCCCCCAGTGGTGAACGATAACGCCATAACTAGTGCCCTCTGTCTCACCCCTTGGGCCCCGGGACCCCCGCCCATTTGCCCCGTGGCCCTATCCCATTTCCCCTTTTTTTCCCATTTTTTGGCCCCTAGTCCCCCCCTTTCCCTTAGGACCTTGGCCCCTTGGGGAATTTTAAAGCAAATTGGGAAACCCAAACCCAAAAGGATAGGCGGGAAAACCCTGCCCCCTTTTTTTATGGGGTTGCCCCCCAGTGGGGGAAACCAAAATCTTAAAACGCCCCCCCTTTTGGCAGCATGGGCGGGGGTGCCTCAATTTTCCCCTTATTTTTATTTCAAAAAAAAGTTTTTTCCCCCTTTTTGGAAGTAACGCCTTCCTAAAAGGCCCCCCATTTGGTGCATGGGGTTTAGGGACCCGCACAAGTACCGTCCGTTTTTGGGGTTTTTTTTTTCCCCCCCCCCAGGGGGTTTTCCCCCTTTTAAAAATTTACCTTTTAAAGAACCTCCGGCCCGGGTTTTTCAAAAATTTTAGGCCCCGGGAAATTTTTTTTTTTTATTAATCTTTAATTGGGGGGCCCTTTAAAAAACTTTTTTTTTTACCCGGGGAAAAAACCCCCCAATTGAAGGTCAGCGGATTTTGGGATTGGGAAAAATTTTTTTAAAAACCCCAAAAAAAGGGCCCTTTCGGATTGCCCCCGGGGGGAAAAAAGGCATGGAAAAATTCCCCGGGGGGGGGCCCCCGGGAATCAAAACCTGGGGGTTTTTTTCTTTTTCAATTTTAAAACCCCCCAAAAATTTTCCCCGGGTTTTAATTTTTCCGGTTTAACCCCCCGTTCTTTTTAAAAAAAGGGGGGGCCCCGGGCCCCAAATTCCCCCAAAAAAAGTAACCGCCTTTTTTATCCCCCCCTTTTCCCCCCGTTTAGAAAAATTTTTCGGGGGCCGAAAATTTCCCCCAGGTCCAAAATTTTTGGGCCCCAAAAAATTTCCCATTTTAATTTCCCCCTGGCCCCTTGGTAAATTCCCCCAAAAAACCCTGGGGCGGGCTTCCCAAACCTTTTTAAAAAATCCCCCCTTTTTAAATTTTAAACAAACGGGTAAAGGGGCCTGACTTTCCCCCCCTTTTTCCCAAAATTTTTGGGGAAGGGGAATTTCCCCGGAAATTTGGGGCGTCTTGGGAATAAGGGGTTTTGGGGGTTTAATTTTGGCTTTTTTTTTCCCCCACCCGGAAATTTTAAAACCCGGGGGTTTACTTTTTGTTTGGAAAAAGTCGGTTTTAAAATTTTCCCTTTTTTTGGGGGGGTTAAGGGTTTTTGGCCAGGAATTCCCCCTTTTAAGAAAGGTAAGGGGGCCCCAATTTGGGAAAATTTTAGGGGGGTTCACGGGGAAAAGGGGTTTCCCCCAAAATTTTTTTGAAAGCCCCTTTTTTAAAAAAACCGGGAAAAAGTTTTCCCGTTTTCCCCTTTTTTCCCAAAAGCCCAAAAATTAAGGAAAAATGGGGCTTGGGGTATAGGGGGGGAAAAAGGGGTTAAATTTTTGGGGGGGGGAAAAAAATAGGTTTTAATAAATACATCAAAGGAATTAAACCCCTGTTTATCAGAGAATTCCTGATCCTGGTTTTCTCAAAAGGCTCTTCCTTCCAATCCACAAGGGTATTGGGAGAAATTAAAGCTATTTGGGGGCCTTTAAAACCAGGTTCTATGATATCAAATTTAAAAAATTAAACCCAGCTCAGTCAAATTTTGCGGGCATTGGCCTGGGGTTTGTTTTACCGGTTTTTAATGACCCCGACCCAAAAATTTTTTTGCGGGGGGACCGGCTTTCCATTTGGGGGGTTTTAAAAATGCCCTTTCCCCCCATGGTGGAAGTAACCCAAATTCAGGAAAAACCCCCCAATTCATGACCCTTTTTTTAAAAATTTCGCCAATTTTTTCTTTAGGGTTTTGCCCCCAAGGGGGGCGGGGGTTTGACCCCCTTTTTTTTATAATTTGTTTGCCGTGGGAATTTTCATAAAATTGGGGACCCAAAAAAAACTTTTCTTAGGGGGAAAAAGTCAATTTTTTTAAAAAACCCCCCCCTTTTGGGAAATTTTTGGGTAAAAGGGGGGGGAATTTTTCCCCCCTTTTAGGGGTTTGCCAGGGCCCTCCCAAAAAAGGGGTTAAAACCCCTTTTTCCCGGGGGAAAAACCCCCCAAAAAAGGGGGTTTTTTTTTAAAAAACCCCCCCATTAGTTTAAACCGTTTCCCCTTTTGCCCTCAGCCTCAGTCTAGGCCCTCACCGCCCCCGACATATAGTGGCAAAATTTCTTTTGTGATTTTTGCTGTCCCCATTTACCTATTGGGCCTTTGTTTTGGGAAATATAAACCCAACTCAGAAAACCCCCATATTTGGGTTGGTGCCATAGCTTTATTGGAAATTTTTTAATGGTTCCCCTCAGTTAACCGATAAGCCATAATTTAAGGCCCCCCACCCCATTTGGCATGGGGGTCTGGGGAGACCCAGTTCCATATTTGAATATCGGTCCCCCTAGGGTGGAATTTTTGTCAAACCCCGGACGCCCAAACCTTTTGGTTTGGGGCCCCAAAATTCTGTCCTATGGTTTAAAAATATTTTTTCGGCCCGCTAGGGAACGAACCCCTAACTCCTCGGGGCCCCGACCCTGTGATTTGGTAAGGACCCACTGAATTTTTTAAAATATCCTGTCCCCCGGGGAAATTTAACCAAATTTGGAGGACGCCAACCCCATTTTGCCTGGCTGGTAGATGCATGTAGGGTTTTGAAAGGTTTTAATGGGCTTCCTGCCCAGGGAACTTGTAATTACCCAAGGAAAAGCCCCTATTTTGGCAGAGGTTGGGAGGAATTGCCGCCGGAATTTTAAAGGGATTTGGAAAAAAGGTTTGCCGTTCAATACCCCCCCCTCTTTAGGGAGCCAAACGGCAGTTTCCCCATTTGGAACCGTAAGCAATGTATTTGGGCTCATTCTCATGTCCCTTTTCCCTGGCCATTCCCTATTCCCTTGCCAGGAGGCTTGGCCCAAGGGTTTTGGGCATTTTTCCTGGGTTTTTGGCCCCCTACCCTGCATGGCTGCCCCCAGGAACACCCCCCAATTGGTGCATGGCTTAGGGCCCAAAAACCCTATTTTTGTTTTTAAGGGTCGCCCTGGGAATGTTAGCAATAATATTCGGAAACCCCTTTTGGCGTCGGTGGAAATGACTCCCGGTTTTTTTTTAAAAAAAGCCTTTTTGCCCCTTTTGGCCAAAAAAACCTCGGGCCCCCGCCCCTGGATGAGGGCCCCCCAAATATTTTAAAAGCGGCCTTTTCCCCCTGGGATAACGCCCTTTTTAGTGGTCTGTCCATTGGTTTTAAATTTTTAAATAAGGGTTTTTTTTTTTAAAAGTTTAAAAAAAAAAGGGGCCCAAACCCGGGGGTTTTGGAATTCCCAGTCCCCTTTTTTTTTCATTCCCCCCTTCCCCCGGGAAAAAATTTTCCCTCAAACCAAATTTTTTTGCAAATTTGGGGGGGTATTGAAAATTTTTGTCTTTTTTTAAAAAAAAAACCTTTGGGGGCATTTGGTCCCCAAAACCTCAATTTCCCATATTTTTTTTTGTTAAATTTTTTTTGGGGCCCCCGGGTTTTTGGGGGGGGGGGGGAGGGAAAAAAGGGGGTTTCGTAGTAACCCGTCCCCAACACTTGCTGGGGCTTCATTGCCCCTGTGGCTCCGGCCCCTTTCCCCCGGCCCTATGAATTACGTTGGGTCATAACATGCCAATTTCCCCGGCTGGGATCCCTTTTTTGTTTTAATGCCCGATTTATTACGGGAGCCGCCACCCTTTTGGCATTGGTTGTAGGCCCACAATGTTTCCCCCTTTTTTTTTATTTTATGCCTGGGGGCCCCCCCATTCCTGGCGCCGGGCCCCCTTATTGGAGGTGACCCATGGTTTGTTTGTGGGTTGATTGGGCTCTTCCCCATGGGAAAAAAGTCTCACTAACCACAATGGGATGGGTGGACCCCACTTTTTAAGAACAAGGGCCTCTATGCCCAGTGAAGAAAAGGTCCTTGAAATTAGTGGGCCCATGTGCTTGGCCCTTTTATTGGTACCCTCATGTCCCTCATGTGGTATGTCCCCAATTGCCCTTTGGCCATTTCCTTGGCCCCTTTAATCTTGGTTAGCTCCTAGTGTCCTATTGGCTTAAAATATGGGCCTTTTAGGAACCATTTAACCAGGCCCCCAAAACCCCCCTAGTTGCATCTTGCCAAATTCCTGAATTTTAAAAATGTCGTTCGTCGGGAATTAACCAAATCTAGGAAAGCACCCCCTATTTGGCATTTCTTAGGCCCTTTTTTCCATTTTTGGGTGAATTTAAAAAGGGCCTCTTTTCTAGGGTGGAACTTGAACCTTAACCCCCAGGTTTTCCAGCCCTTGGTGATGCTGACCTGCTTACTCATTTTTAAAGGAGAAATTGCCTTGTCCAGTGGGGAAGAAACTCAGGAAAACCCCTTTGGATGCAGGCTGGGGCCGAAGGGGACCTTTTATTGGGTTTTAAAAGTTGGGTTTCATGTGCCTGCTTAAAAATTTTTCCCCCTTGCCCGTCGTGAATTTAAAACAACCCCGGGGGAAAAAAAATTTGGGACTGGGGAACTTTTTTTAAAAAAGGGGAAAACCCCTTTTCCCCCCAAAGGGGGAAGCCCCCTTAATTGGGACCAAACCCCCTTTGGGGGTTTTCTGGGGACCCCTTTTTCCCCCCAAAAATTTTAAAAATTTTTTTTGGGGGCCATTTCCTTTTTGTTTTTGGGGTTTTTTGGAAGCCGGGGCCTTTTGGGGCTTAAAAATTCTTTTTGGCCTCGTTTAAAAGGGGCCCAAAAATTTTTCCCCCTTTTTCCCCTTTTTTTTTTTATACCCCCCGGGAAAAAACCTTTTTGGGCCCCGGGGTTTTAAATTTAAAAGGGAAACCGGGAAATTTGGTCCCCCGTCTTTATTTTTTTTTTTTTTTTTTTTTTTTTTTTTTTTTTTTTTTTCTTTTTTCTTTATTTTTCTTTTTTTTCCTTATTTTTTTTTTTTATTTTTTTTCTTTTTTTTTTTTTTTTTTTTTTTTTTTGGGATGCATGGTCTGGGGGTGACCTGCACAATGTCTCATGTTATAGGTCAAGCGGGCTTCTCTGTCGCCCCATGGGGGAACTGATACCCTATGGCCCCTCATGTCCCTCATGTGGCCCATGGGCTGTCCCTCATGGCTCATGTGAACCCTCATGTTTGGCTGGTCATTGGACCCCTCATGTTGGCCCATGTGACCTCAGGGCCCTGTCCCTCATAGATCCCTGTCCTGCATGTATCCTCATGTCCTCATGATTGGGGCCTCATGTGGCCCTCTAGTGGTCTGATACCATAACTCCAGGAAAAGCACCACATATTTGGCATGCATGGTCTTAGGGGCCTGCACAATGTACCTTCCATATTTTAAAAGTGATTAAATAATGTTCTGTCGCTCATGGTGGAACTGATAACGCATAACTCCTCAGAAAAAGCCACCCCTATTTGGCATCGGGGGGGGCCCGCAAATTAGTCCAATTTTTGGGTTTCAAAATACCGGCTCTCTTCCCCCTTATGGTGGAACTTGATAAAGTCTAATCCTCGAGGGAAACAAGCCCCAAAATTTCAGCATTTTTTCCCCACGCCCTTTTCCTATTTTTAAAAATGATTTGAAATTGTTTTTGTCCCCCCATGGGGGAATTGAAAATTCCCCAGGAAAAACCACCCCATTTGGATCAGGGTTTAAAACCCCCAAAAATTTTTTTTGGGGGAAAAAAATTAAAGGTTTTCCCCCCTGGTTTCCCAAAAAAACCCCCCTTTCTTTTAAAAAGGTTTTCCCCCGGGCCCCAAAGGGGCCCCCCCCCGGCCCCCCGGGGAAATTTTAAAGTATAATTTGGCCCCTTTGGGCCCCCCTTTTTGGCCCCCCCCCTTCCCCCTTCCCATTTGGCCCGATCCCCATTCCCTTATTGGCTTGCCTTTGGCCCTTTATTAGCTTTCCCCAAAATGGTTTTGGTTTTAGGAAATCCTTCCCTTTAGGGGTTTTTACTGGCCCCCCCCCCGGGGGGGGGCTTTCCAAAATCCCCAAAACGCCAAAATAGGCACCAAAGGGGGCCCGCCCGGGAAATTTTTAAAAGGTTTAAAAATCGGGTTTCCCCCTAGTGGCCAAACTTAAATTCAAAAACCCCCTTTTTTCACCCCCTTTTTCCCGAAAATCCTGTTTTGGTCAATTTCCCGGCCCCCGGGTAACTTATCGCCTAAATTGTTTTGGGGGGCATTTTATGTGGCATTAATTGACCCGGGGGGCCCCTCCCGGCCTATGTACCCTTTTCCCCTTCCCCCGGGTTTTTAAAATTTTCCCGGGAGCTTTGCCCCTAGTGTGAACTGATAACCTACCAGGAAACGTCCCAAAATTTGCATGCATGGTCTGGTAGGGGCCTGCAAATGTACCCTCCGATATTTTAAAAAATTAATTGGGGGCCCCTGTCGCCCTCTAGTGGTGGAACCGATAACGTCATAACTCCTCGAGGAAACGCCCAGCACCCCATATTTGGCATGCATGGTCTGGGTAGGGACCTGCACAATGTACCGTCCGATATTTTGGTGATTTCAAAAGCTCTGTCGCCCTCTAGTGGTGGAACTTGATAACGTAATCCTCGAGGAAACCACAGCCACCCATATTTGGCATGCATGGTCGGTAGAGACCCCACAATGTACCGTCCGAATTTTAAAAGGGGTGATTTTTAAAAAATGGGGCCCCTTTGCCCCCTAGTGGTGGGAAATTGATAACGTCATAACCCTCGGGAAAATCACAGACCCCAAATTTTGGGATGCATGGTCTTGGGACCTGCACAATGTACCGTCCGATATTTTTTTTAAAGGGGTGATTTCGAAAAAAGGTATCAGAGTTTCGGCTCTGTTGGTGATAGCCCGGCCCCGCCCCCGGTCTTAGAAATGTTTTGCCGCCCCAGCCCCAAAAACTGAAAGGCTAAGCCCTCTGTCCCCTATGGGGGAACTTGATAACGTCATTTCCCCGTGGTCATGTCCCCCTCATGTGGCCCCATGTGGTATGTGATCATTTACCCCATGGTCAAAGATCATGGGCCCATGGGCTCATGTGATTTTATGTGGCCCCCATGTCCCCTTTTTTGGGGGGAACTTGATAAGCCCCCCGAGGGCCCCAATATTTGGCATGCATGGTCTTGGGGCCCAAAGCCCCCCGATATTTTGTTTGAAAAAGGGCCTGTCGCCCTCAGTGGTGGAACTGATAACGATAACTCCTCGGGGAAAAGCCACCCCCCCATATTTGGCATGCATGGTCTGGGGGGACCTGCACAAAGTACCCGTCCGATATTTTTGGGGGGATTTAAAAAAATGGCTCTGTCGCCCCGTGGTGGAACTTTATAAGCATAACTCCTCGAGGGAAAAGCCCCAGCCACCCCCAAATTTTGGGATGCATGGTCTGGGGGACCGAAAAGCCCCCGTCCGATTTTTTAAAGGGGGATTGAAAAACCCTCTGTGGGCCCCCTGGGGG
>NC_079394.1:31520390-31531202 GCF_029220125.1 Pseudoliparis swirei | reverse complement strand
AAATTTCTGAGCCATGTCACAATGTGTGAAGTGTGAAGGTTTGTGTCTGTGCTATCATGTTCTAGAAGCTCTTCATTTGAAATACCCTGGCCTGGCTTCCTGCCTCCTGGGCCCCGTTGACCCCCCCCCCCCCCTCTACCTCCTTCTGTTTCATGCATCATGGAGGTCTGGATCGTGGTCCATGACTCCCAACTATGATACACTCTACTTATTACATGTGTTGTTACTGTGTAATGATTCCTTCTGGTCACATGACATCTATTGTTCATCTGGTCACATGACCTCTATTGTTCATCTGGTCACATGAAATCTATTGTTCATCTGGTCACATGACATCTATTGTTCATCTGGTCACATGACATCTATTGTTCATCTGGTCACATGACATCTATTGTTCATCTGGTCACATGACATCTATTGTTCATCTAGTCACATGACATCTATTGTTCATCTGGTGACATGACATCTATTGTTCATCTGGTCACATGACATCTATTGTTCATCTGGTCACATGACATCTATTGTTCATCTGGTCACATGACATCTATTGTTCATCTGGTCACATGACATCTATTGTTCATCTGGTCACATGACATCTATTGTTCATCTGGTCACATGACATCTATTGTTCATCTGGTCACATGACATCTATTGTTCATCTGGTCACATAACATCTATTGTTCATCTGGTCACATGACATCTATTGTTCATCAGGTCACATGACATCTATTGTTCATCTGGTCTCATGACATCTATTGTTCATCTAGTCACATGACATCTATTGTTCATCTTGTCACATGACATCTATTGTTCATCTGGTCACATGACATATATTGTTCACCTGGTCACATGACATCTATTGTTCATCTGGTCACATGACATATATTGTTCACCTGGTCACATGACATCTATTGTTCATCTGGTCACATGACATCTATTGTTCACCTGGTCACATGACATCTATTGTTCATCTGGTCACATGACATCTATTGTTCATCTGGTCACATGACATCTATTGTTCATCTGGTCACATGACATCTATTGTTCATCTTGTCACATGACATCTATTGTTCATCTGGTCTCATGACATCTATTGTTCATCTGGTCACATGACATCTATTGATCATCTGGTCATATGACATCTATTGTTCATCTGGTCACATGACATCTATTGTTCATCTGGTCACATGACATCTATTGTTCATCTGGTCACATGACATATATTGTTCACCTGGTCACATGACATCTATTGTTCATCTGGTCACATGACATATATTGTTCACCTGGTCACATGACATATATTGTTCATCTGGTCACATGACATCTATTGTTCACCTGGTCACATGACATATATTGTTCATCTAGTCACATGACATCTATTGTTCATCTAGTCACATGACATCTATTGTTCATCTTGTCACATGACATCTATTGTTCATCTGGTCACATGACACATCTGGTCACATGACATCTATTGTTCATCTGGTCACATGACATCTATTGTTCACCTGGTCACATGACATATATTGTTCATCTGGTCACATGACATATATTGTTCATCTGATCACATCTAATGTTTTAATTCATATTTAAACTTGTATTGATCCCACAGGTGGTAAATTCTTAGTTATTAAGCAGCAGTCTCGACGTCAACGATACCCGATCAGAGCCTCTGGGCCGTTGACCCTCTCAGCGCCGCCTGAACAGAACCGCCCAGAGCCGCTTCCCATGCCGCGGGTTTGAATCCCTTCCCCTGATATGCAAACCGTTGAGAGCTCTCAATGGTTTTCCAGTCAAGCTTGTTGGTTTTCCAGTGTTGTTGTGCCAATTTCCTGAGCGGCCCCGAGCGCGCCGCTCCAACCCATCAACACACGCAAGGTCACAGCTCTCCGCCGTTGTGCCGCCTGAGTGCTTTAAAGCCAAGTGCGTGATCACTTCCACCCGCAGAGCGCCGCTATGATAGCAGGACGGAGGTGAGCGGCGGCGGGCCACTCGGAGCGCTTTAAGCCGCCCCCCGATTGGTTCAGCCGCCGCTCTACCGTGTTTATGCACATCACATGAGGAGAGCGGCGTGCCGCTGACACTCCGAGCGGCAGCTCTCCAGCTCCATGACTCAGTCCACCAGGCTGCAGGAGTTACGGTCTCCGGCACTTTGGTGCTAATCCATTATGATTACTGTATTACCATATCTAAGAATTCATGAAAGTACGTTATATAAGAATAACATAATAGATTTCCCTTATATTTACCAGATGTCTCCTTTATTTACCAGATGTCTCCTTTATTTACCAGATGTCTCCTTTATTTACCAGATGTCTCCTATACATACCAGATGTCTCCTTTATTTACCAGATGTCTCCTATACATACCAGATGTCTCCTTTATTTACCAGATGTCTCCTTTATTTACCAGATGTCTCCTTTATTTACCAGATGTCTCCTATACATACCAGATGTCTCCTTTATTTACCAGATGTATCCTTTATTTACCAGATATCTCCTATATTTGATGTCTCCTATATTTACCAGATGTCTCCTTTATTTACCAGATGTCTCCTTTATTTACCAGATGTCTCCTATATTTATCAAATGTCTCCTTTATTTACCAGATGTCTCCTATATATACCAGATGTCTCCTATATTTACCAGATGTCTCCTTTATTTACCAGATGTCTCCTTTATTTACCAGATGTCTCCTATACATATACCAGATGTCTCCTTTATTTACCAGATGTCGCCTTTATTTACCAGATGTCTCCTTTATTTACCAGATGTCTCCTATACATACCAGATGTCTCCTATACATACCAGATGTCTCCTTTATTTACCAGATGTCTCCTTTATTTACCAGATGTCTCCTATACATACCAGATGTCTCCTTTATTTACCAGATGTCTCCTATACATACCAGATGTCTCCTTTATTTACCAGATGTCGCCTTTATTTACCAGATGTCTCCTTTATTTACCAGATGTCTCCTATACATACCAGATGTCTCCTATACATACCAGATGTCTCCTTTATTTACCAGATGTCTCCTTTATTTACCTGATGTCTCCTTTATTTACCAGATGTCTCCTTTATTTACCTGATGTCTCCTTTATTTACCAGATGTCTCCTATATTTACCAGCCAATATAATGCATATTAAACATTAAACAGAGGGACACCTGAATGATGACGTGTCCCTCTCTTTCATTTGTAATAAGCGCTACCTGCTCTGGCCGTCAGCCAATGAGAAGCTTCCAAAGCTCGTCATAGATCATGTATGTTTCATTCATTCTCCTCTGGCTTAAAGCCCCATTATGTAGTTTTTCCCTTTTAGCGCCCCTTCAGTTTGAGGTATTTAACGTTTACTTCAGTGTCGTAAATACCCAGTTACGATAGACGCACCCTCGCATACACTTGTATTGAGTTGAGATCATGTGTTGTCCTGTATTATAATTATAATTATTGTTATTATTTGTACGTGTCACGGGTTATCAAAGGTGACGAGGGGGAGGTGACGCGAGGGTTTTTTTGTTTGGAGCGCGCTGACAGGCTCCAAACATGCTGATGGAAATGTCACTCTTGCCTGTCTTCAAAACTTGAGAGCCCTGCTAACACGAAGACTGCAGGAACACTGAACTGGGCCAGCACCGACCGGACTAGAGTGAAGGAGCGCGGGGATTGAACGCGGCGCCTCGCCACGTTTCCGCCTGGTCGGTCAGCTGTTTGCCGGCTTTTGGGGGGAGGGGGGTGTGTGTGTGTAGTCATTTACTTTTGTTTTGGTCGACTGCAAAGACTTTGGGGACTGTCGGGATCCGGGGATTATACTTCGTTTTGAGTGGGTTTGATTGTTTGTAGTGTATGTGTTCATTTTGGGGGCTTCAGATGCATTGAATTTGATTTAATATAATAACATTTGGGTTTCCGCATATCGACTGTGTGTTTTTCTTTTACGACCATTTGAGCAGAGAGAGTTAACACCAGAATTTGCAGATCCGCCCATTCCCTTTTTTTAGCGTATTGTACCTTTTCCCCTTGATTGAGTTGCTAAGGGCGAATTGTTACAACATAACCAAAAGAATGACAACATTTAGTTTAGATGAAATACCGATCGCGTTTTCAGCCTATATACGTTGTTTTCTAAATGTTTGAATGTGGAGTACGTGTGATCGAATACAATATTGTTGACAACACCAAAAAGCTACATAAAAAAGCTACCCTTATACTGTAGCTGCGTAATCACTGCCGGAAAGCAGGTCGAAGTCCATCCGCCCCGGAGCGGGCGGCTCCAGAATCTTACAAAGCGGAGTTATTTCCCCACAGACCCCCGATGGCGGAGCCACAAATCGCCATATTAAAAGTCATTGTAGCGGCACAATTTTTTTCAAGCTGTTATTTTAAGGTACAATTGTTACATAGTGTTGCTTTAATGTTCTCTTGATTTACTTTGTAGAGTTATACAAAAACTTGTCATTGACAATTCACTGGTACATAATAGAGATAAATAATTGTATAAATATGTTCCCATAATGTCATTTCAGGATCCCTCCAGTTTTCCAGTCAATCTTTGTGGAATCCTCAGTTTGACTTAAAAAACTGACTCTAATGTCCCGTGAGACGGTCACTCCTCAGAGTCCACAGTGACCAACAGTGAGACCTTAATGTCCCGTGAGACGGTCACTTCTCAGAGTCCACAGTGACCAACAGTGAGACCTTAATGTCCCGTGAGACGGTCACTCCTCAGAGTCCATAGTGACCAACAGTGAGACCTTAATGTCCCGTGAGACGGTCACTCCTCAGAGTCCACAGTGACCAACAGTGAGACCTTAATGTCCCGTGAGACGGTCACTCCTCAGAGTCCATAGTGACCAACAGTGAGACCTTAATGTCCCGTGAGACGGTCACTCCTCAGAGTCCATAGTGACCCACAGTGAGACCTTAATGTCCCGTGAGACGGTCACTCCTCAGAGTCCATAGTGACCAACAGTGAGACCTTAATGTCCCGTGAGACGGTCACTCCTCAGAGTCCACAGTGACCAACAGTGAGACCTTAATGTCCCTTGAGACGGTCACTCCTCAGAGTCCACAGTGACCCACAGTGAGACCTTAATGTCCCGTGAGACGGTCACTCCTCAGAGTCCATAGTGACCAACAGTGAGACCTTAATGTCCCGTGAGACGGTCACTCCTCAGAGTCCATAGTGACCAACAGTGAGACCTTAATGTCCCGTGAGACGGTCACTCCTCAGAGTCCACAGTGACCAACAGTGAGACCTTAATGTCCCGTGAGACGGTCACTCCTCAGAGTCCATAGTGACCCACAGTGAGACCTTAATGTCCCGTGAGACGGTCACTCTTCAGAGTCCATAGTGACCAACAGTGAGACCTTAATGTCCCGTGAGACGGTCACTCCTCAGAGTCCATAGTGACTCACAGTGAGACCTTAATGTCCCGTGGCCCTCACCTCGGTGGTCATGAAATGCTTTGAGAGGCTGATAAAGGACTACATCTGCGCCTTCCTCCCTTCCTCCATGGACCCGCTGCAGTTTGCTTATCGCCCAAACAGATCCACAGATGATGCTGTCTCCCAGGTACTGCACACCACACTCTCTCATCTGGACAGCCAGAGGGGGGGCTATGTGAGACTGCTGTTCATTGATTATAGTTCAGCTTTCAACACCATAGTCCCCTCCAGACTGGCGGGCAAGCTGATTGAGCTGGGACTGAACACCCGCCTGTGTGCTTGGAGCCTGGACTTCCTGACCGACAGGCCACAGGTGGTCAGGGTGGGCAGACACACCTCAAATCCCTCACCCTGAACACAGGATCCCCAGGGTTGCGTCCTCAGCCCCTACTGTACTCCCTGTACACACATGACTGTGTGGCCAGGTTCAGCTCAACACCATCATCAAGTTTGCGGATGACACAGTGGTGGTGGGCCTGATCTCCGACAACGACGAGAAGGCCTACCTGGAGGAAGTTGCTGATCTGTCACTCTGGTGCCAGGACAACAGCCTCATCATGAATGTCACCAAAACTAAGGAGCTGATTGTGGACTTTAGGAGGGTACAACAACAGAGGACGTACTCACCACTGGGGATTAACGGGACTACTGTGGAGAGGGTGAGCGGGTATAAATACCTGGGAGTCCACATCACCGAGGATCTGACATGGTCAACGAACACAGACACTCTGGTGAGAAAGGCAAGGCAGCGCCTCTACCACCTCAGGCAGCTGAGGAAATTTAAAGTTTCCCAGAGGATCCTTCAGTCCTTCTACTCTGGAGCTGTAGAGGCGTCCTGACAGGAAGCATCACAGCCTGGTTTGGCAACTGCTCCGCTCAGGACAGGAAGGCTCTGCAGAGAGTAGTGCGTTCGGCTGAACGCACTATTGAACTACACTCCCACCCTGCAGGACTTGTACACCAGGAGGTGCAGAACCAGAGCCGGCAGGATCATGAAGGATCCTCACCACCCCAACAACAGACTGTTTCAGCTGCTGCGGTCAGGCAGGCGCCTCCGTAGTCACGCTGCAAGAACAGAGAGACTGAGACGGAGTTTCTTTCCTCAGGCCATCAGGATTGTGAACTCCGACCTCACCAGGACCCCCACATAGACCCACACAACTGCCCCTCTTAGGCACACACACACACACACACACACACACACACACACTTACTGTAAATATTGTGTTGTTTTTTATTGTAAATAGTGTGTACTTGTTGCCCTTGCACATTCCTGCTGAGCATTGCCACTTTCATTTCACTGCACACCCTGTGTGTGTATGTGACAAATAAAACATCTTGAATCTTGAATCTTGAGACGGTCACTCCTCAGAGTCCATAGTGACCAACAGTGAGACCTTAATGTCCCGTGAGACGGTCACTCCTCAGAGTCCATAGTGACCAACAGTGAGACCTTAATGTCCCGTGAGACGGTCACTCCTCAGAGTCCATAGTGACTCACAGTGAGACCTTAATGTCCCGTGAGACGGTCACTCTTCAGAGTCCATAGTGACCAACAGTGAGACCTTAATGTCCCGTGAGACGGTCACTCCTCAGAGTCCATAGTGACTCACAGTGAGACCTTAATGTCCCGTGAGACGGTCACTCCTCAGAGTCCATAGTGACCAACAGTGAGACCTTAATGTCCCGTGAAACGGTCACTCCTCAGAGTCCATAGTGACTCACAGTGAGACCTTAATGTCCCGTGAGACGGTCACTCTTCAGAGTCCACAGTGACCAACAGTGAGACCTTAATGTCCCGTGAGACGGTCACTCCTCAGAGTCCATAGTGACCCACAGTGAGACCTTAATGTCCCGTGAGACGGTCACTTCTCCAGCGGGTCACTGGAGTCTCGGCAGACCGCCTGGATTTGTGTTGCCATGGTTCCTGAGATGCTATCTGAGGCTGTGCACATGCATCTGGTTACCGGGCTACATATGACTCACGGCTGTGTTCCTATGAAGCAGCGCGTCCACCTGCACATGGGAGTTGAATAAAGAACGTTCCAGAGAAGAGACGCATGGGAGCAGCTCCTCCTCAGTGGGTTTTATGTATGAAGGTCTTTTTGTTTGTGAAGGACAACAACAATAAAGCTGGTGAACAGCCCCTCTGGCCCACAGGGTGTTAGCACGGGGCTAACGGAGGTGTTATAACACAGTTATTATAAAGCGTGACAGGAACTTTAATAAATAGGCACGGCATGGAGAACACGGAGAGAAAGAGAAACGCACGCTGAGCAGCAGACCTGTAAAGAGACTCCTGACACCCAAATTACAGCATGTGTGGATTGCCCGTGACACCTGGCGAGACATCAATGTGGCATTTCACCTTCAAAGCCAGAGCGACGCTCTAAAACCTCTGAACTCCATGAGCTTCCCCAAGATGCGTCGGCACTGCGTCTCCAGTTCCCCGTCACCCTTTGCCATCCCGGCCAACCCCAGAGCCCCCTCCTCCGGAGCCCGGTACCCCAGAGCCCCCCCCCCCCCTCTGGAGCACAGTCCCCCAGAGCCCCCTCCTCCTTTCATTATTATACATTTACTGTATTTAATTATGTGTGTGTCTGTGTGTCTGTCTGTGTGTGTGTTTGTGTGTCTGTGTGTGTGTCTGTGTGTGTGTGTGTTTGTGTGTCTGTGGGTGTGTGTGTGTGTCCGTTGGTCTGTGTGTCTGTGTGTGTGTTTGTCTGTGTGTGTTTGTGTGTGTGTGTCTTTGTGTGTGTGTGTCTGTGTGTTTGTGTGTCTTTGTGTGTGTGTGTGTGTGTCTTTGTGTGTGTGTGTCTGTGTGTGTGTGTCTTTGTGTGTGTGTGTTTGTGTGTGTGTGTCTTTGTGTGTGTGTTTGTGTGTGTGTGTCTTTGTGTGTATGTTTGTGTGTGTCTGTGTGTGTGTGTCTTTGTGTGTGTGTCTGTGTGTTTGTGTGTGTGTGTGTCTTTGTGTGTGTGTGTGTGTGTGTGTGTGTGTGTGTGTGTGCATAGATAACTGGTATAAAGTGTTGTGGTGGATCTTGAAGGCCACCTGTTGGGGCTCTGCTGGTTTCTTTGTGCTGATGAAGCTGAGACACTGAAACTCCCAGAATGCAATGCTCCTGGAGACTCACGGTGACAGGGATGTCGTGCTTCAGAGACTGACTGCTCTGGGGTTTGGTGTTAAAGAAACTCGCTCGTGCTGGTGACCTTGTGACCTCTGTGACCTTCTCTTAAAGTCCCAGAGGTCAGCGTTCCTTTATTCACTCATTTTAAGTCCCGGGGAGAAATAAATAAATAAAAGTCACAGTTATTTCATGTTTCTAAAAATCAGCTGAGCTCCTTGAAGCTTCACAGCTTCCTGGAGGAAAAGATCACCTCATTAAACTAAAAATGATGAAAGCTTTAAGTCTTCATCAAACCTCTCATCGTCCTTCAGGGGCGCTGCAAGGCGGGGTCACAGGTCATCTCAGGGCTCACAGAGAGACTCACATGCACACCTGGGTCAGGGTCATGTCTCTGGGTCAGGGTCATGTCTCTGGACTGTGAGTCAGGGTCATGTCTCTGGATCAGGGTCATGTCTCTGGGTCAGGGTCATGTCTCAGGATCAGGGTCATGTCTCTGGGTCAGGGTCATGTCTCAGGATCAGGGTCATGTCTCTGGACTGTGGGTCAGGGTCATGTCTCTGGGTCAGGGTCATGTCTCTGGGTCAGGGTCATGTCTCTGGATCAGGGTCATGTCTCTGGACTGTGGGTCAGGGTCATGTCTCTGGATCAGGGTCATGTCTCTGGATCAGGGTCATGTCTCTGGATCAGGGTCATGTCTCTGGACTGTGGGTCAGGGTCATGTCTCTGGATCAGGGTCATGTCTCTGGGTCAGGGTCATGTCTCAGGATCAGGGTCATGTCTCTGGGTCAGGGTCATGTCTCTGGATCAGGGTCATGTCTCTGGGTCAGGGTCATGTCTCTGGACTGTGGGTCAGGGTCATGTCTCTGGATCAGGGTCATGTCTCTGGGTCAGGGTCATGTCTCTGGACTGTGGGTCAGGGTCATATCTCTGGATCAGGGTCAGGGTCATGTCTATGGATCAGGGTCATGTCTCTGGATCAGGGTCATGTCTCTGGGTCAGGGTCATGTCTCTGGACTGTGAGTCAGGGTCATGTCTCTGGGTCAGGGTCATGTCTCTGGATCAGGGTCATTTCTCTGGGTCAGGGTCATATCTCTGGGTCAGGGTCATGTCTCTGGGTCAGGGTCATGTCTCTGGGTCAGGGTCATGTCTCTGGATCAGGGTCATTTCTCTGGGTCAGGGTCATATCTCTGGGTCAGGGTCATGTCTCTGGACTGTGAGTCAGGGTCATGTCTCTGGGTCAGGGTCATGTCTCTGGATCAGGGTCATTTCACTGCACACCCTGTGTGTGTATGTGACAAATAAAACATCTTGAATCTTGAATCTTGAATGTCTCTGGATCAGGGTCATGTCTCTGGGTCAGGGTCATGTTTCTGGACTGTGAGTCAGGGTCATGTCTCTGGGTCAGGGTCATGTCTCTGGATCAGGGTCATGTCTCTGGGTCAGGGTCATGTCTCTGGGTCAGGGTCATGTCTCTGGATCAGGGTCATGTCTCTGGATCAGGGTCATGTCTCTGGGTCAGGGTCATGTCTATGGATCAGGGTCATGTCTCTGGATCAGGGTCATGTCTCTGGGTCAGGGTCATGTCTCTGGACTGTGAGTCAGGGTCATGTCTCTGGGTCAGGGTCATGTCTCTGGATCAGGGTCATTTCTCTGGGTCAGGGTCATATCTCTGGGTCAGGGTCATGTCTCTGGACTGTGAGTCAGGGTCATGTCTCTGGGTCAGGGTCATGTCTCTGGATCAGGGTCATTTCTCTGGGTCAGGGTCATATCTCTGGGTCAGGGTCATGTCTCTGGACTGTGAGTCAGGGTCATGTTTCTGTGTCAGGGTCATGTCTCTGGATCAGGGTCATGTCTCTGGGTCAGGGTCATGTCTCTGGGTCAGGGTCATGTCTCTGGATCAGGGTCATGTCTCTGGGTCAGGGTCATGTTTCTGGACTGTGAGTCAGGGTCATGTCTCTGGGTCAGGGTCATGTCTCTGGATCAGGGTCATGTCTCTGGGTCAGGGTCATGTCTCTGGGTCAGGGTCATGTCTCTGGATCAGGGTCATGTCTCTGGATCAGGGTCATGTCTCTGGGTCAGGGTCATGTCTCTGGGTCAGGGTCATGTCTCTGGATCAGGGTCATGTCTCTGGGTCAGGGTCATGTCTCTGGACTGTGAGTCAGGGTCATGTCTCTGGGTCAGGGTCATGTCTCTGGATCAGGGTCATTTCTCTGGGTCAGGGTCATATCTCTGGGTCAGG